>NC_056738.1:60143555-60443555 GCF_019279795.1 Protopterus annectens
CCTCACTGAATAGACTGCAATCATGTAGCACTAAGCTACACAGCTATGAGTGTGCTCTTCTTAAGAACAAAACATACCAGGGTAGGATGTTGATTCCATACAGGTACAGAGCAGGTAATGACCAAGTTACTCTTAGAATGTACTCTGCTTGGATGTTGCACAGTATAGGCTCCAATGAATTGCCATACCATGCAACGTCTAACAAGGCAGAATTCATCATGATACTGAGATCTAATTTACATAGGTTGTTCCCACAGACTGTCACTTTTGCATGCACCTCCAGATTACTGAGCTGACTGCAGGCTGCTGCTGCTGCTGCTCACCAAATTTTTATGAATAGCTTTCGACTTGCATACTATCCAACACTACACAAGGTGGTCTTGCCCTTGCACAGTACTAACCATGATCAAAGCTTATTGCCTATCTACACATTTGGGCCATCATCAAAATTTCAAGTGCATCTTTGGCACATCTTCAATAGTTTATATACATATGTTGCACTTCAGAAACCCTACTAAAAATCCTCCTAAACCCACCAAATTTATTCTACAAGCTAAAAAATAAACTAAAGGTTCACATATTGCACATGGAAAACAGACAATGCAACTTCAAAATATCATACCACCTAAACCATCTGCTTGGACTGGCAAACCCAAATCTAAACATATTCTTAAAGCAAAAATAAAATAATGAACAGGTAAAACACAGACTATACCTCCCATTCATTTCAGTGTAAGCAATGCCTTATGGCTTTTCCTGGTTAGGGGTCACCACAGCGGATCACCAGTCCACAAATTGATTGGCAGTGGATTTTTACGGTGCCAAGTTGCCAGCCCGACATCCACCCTTCACAGAAGGCTCACCCACACGCTCCTACCTGCATGTCTTTAAAGCTCACTCAGCTGCAGGGAGGACATGCAGACTCCACACAGAAGGAACTCCAGTCAAGAATCAAACTGAAGAACCTCTTTCTGTGAGGTGATAATGATAACCGCTGCACCACCGCGGGCACCTCCCATTCATTTCAGTGTAAATAAATAAATTCATCAATGCTGTTAAAAGTATGCACTCTGTCTGCCCTCTTCCAAAATACATTATGAACCTAAATTAATTTCCTTAAAGTACAATTCCAAAATGTTATAAAAAAAAGAATAAACAAACACTGATAGTAAAACAAATCAAATACATAATGACATTTTTCTGCTAAAACAGACCCAGGGCTAACTGTCTATTTATCATCTTATTCATTGCTTCTGTTTATCGGGATAGTCTGATTGGGCACAAGTCCCATGTTTAGAAGAGGCAGGGAGAAAAGCACCACATAAAATACATTTTTACAAAAAAAAAGTAAAAATTAAGCATTTTAAGCATTACATTGCAGGTAAATTTGAGGCACATTTATCATATATTTTAGAAGTTAAATATTTATACATAAGCCAAAGACATGTTAACATGTAACAGCTGGAGATACTGAACCTATATGCATTATCATTGCTCTTGTATGTATATCAGCATAAATGAGGTTGGATTTCACTAAACCTGGAACAGAAAATAGAGGAGCTGGAAGGTTATAAGCATAAATAATCAAGAAAAAACATAAGTTGAAGAAGTTCAGATAGTGGAGAGGTTGAGATGATAATAGACAGGTAAGGAGATAAGGTGAGTATGGAAGGGGTATTAGTAGGACAGGATTAATGAAATAGGTTACTTGGAGGAGCAATAGTGGTGCTGGTAGAAAGAAAAAAACATGGAATAAAAAGTTGAGAGAGTCAGGGTGATTGATAGAGAGATTGGTAATGAAAGAGAAACAGAAAGAAAGATGAACTTAGTCAGGATGGCCATGAAGAAGTTAGGTGTTGTTTTAGGTTGTGTTTGAAATGTGTGGCAATGTTATCAAGTTTTATGGAGGGTGTAAAAGGAAAAAACTTCAAAGACCAATGCACGTTAGGTTCAAGCAAGGCACCCTTTATTACTTGCAACAAGGAGACAAAGCATGTAGGTACAGTATTTGTCTGGCTCTTTGGTGATCAGTATATTATTCTTATACAGTTCTCTTCATGTCATACAGAAAATGTTACTATTCTATTGCTGACGTAGTTGGACACAGCTTTCTGTATGTTTCACAGAAAATGTTACCAGACTTATTGCTGACATGGTCAGATTATTTGCTGTCTTGCAAAAACATTTTGAGAAAACAACATGGCCTTGGGCTTATTTTAGCCCACCTTAACTTTTCATTTCTTCAGTTGTACAGTTCTAATACATGTGTTACATTTTGTCTAGATTCAAGGTACATTTCTAGCTTTGGTACAAGTAATGCTGACTATGGTTTATACTTTCAAGCATCTATTGTTTTCTTTATCAAAGCTTCTAGCAGCTGCATATTTTCTAATGGCATAAGCAGAAATGAAATATCTCTTTGTTAAGTTTCATGACATTAGCAGAAATGAAATGTCTCTTGTTAAGTTTCTAATAGCTGTGCAGATTCATGCAGTGTGAACAGAATAAATGTATTAACCCTTTTAAACCTCAAATGCACTAAGCATGCATATTACTATTATATATTTTTCTAACATTTCCCCCCTTTTAATACTTTTATTCTACTTTCAAGATAAGCATAAAAAGTTTTTTCTTCCCCTAACCTCTTCCTGCTCAGGATTTGCAGTTAAGAGAGTCATTCAGTTTAAGCTTATGAAAGCATTTTCAGTTTTTTAGCAATTCTTCAAGTTCAGCATCTTGGTATAAGGTTTCTGAAACTGAAATGTCTACAAAATGTTTAATCAGTCTTTTTATGCAGGGGATGCAGCAGCACACACATACCACCAGTAGGATTATTCCTACACAGATGGCAATCAGAATGTTCATCAGGATGCTGCCCCAACCCCCCAAACAATTTCTGGAAAAAGTCCGTCAATGGATTTGGTCCTGGTTTGGTCATGGCTGACACCTGCTGAATCACCTCAAGATGGTTGTCTAGCTTGTGTTTGTGGTCAGGAATATACGAACAGCAATCCTCCTGGATTAAAGCACACGTACCTCCTCTCACCGCTAGAGTAAAGTCAAGAGCCATGTGATTTTTAAGCACCACTGTTCTCATGGCAGTCAGTTCATCAGTCACCAATTCTAGGGCAGAAAAGGTTGCATTGCTCATTATTTCGAGAAGCTTAGACAATTTTCTCAGTTCCCAGATTGATTTTGTTGCTCCATATGCTGGCAGTACGCCTGCCCACAATATAACAGTATCACTCAAGTCCATGTGTGACAGTCCATTGTTCCCTAAGCCCACAGCATGATGTTTTTTCCAGTGTGCATTGATTTGCCCCACTGGATTGACAGGCTTCTTGATTTCTCGAACATTTAAAATTTTCCCTTGAGGTAAAACTGCTGTGTGTCATATGGCCGGAACCAGGTACCCCAAAAAACAACTGCCAGACCAATTCTCAGGCAGCCATTTATATGCTTTTCTACCGCATATAAAGTAACAATCTTCTGCTTTAGTAGTAACTTTACTATTCCCTGACTGTGTATGAAACATTTTTTTGTTGATTATGGACAGTTGCTTATAGAGGTCAGCATTATGTTTTACTTCTTCAATTGTCCTATGCATCAGTTCAACAAATGTATCATAGCTCGTGTTGCAATAGGATCTGATGTTATCAGGTTTAGTGTAGCATCTATACGGAACAGTCACATTGCAATTGCTCCAACCTATCTTGACTGTATCATTCTTATAAAAACACACAGTTTCCCTTCTGTCGAACAGACAAGTGCAATGCTACTTTATCTTGTGATGTGACATCTTATGTATCATGAATTAGGTTTTTCCCAGGTCTTGTTGGCTCCTAGAGGAACTGAAGTTAACAGTAATCCCCCATATGCTGTTGGTAAAGCTGTGCAAATCCAGCAATTCGAAACATTGAAGGTTTCAGCATATACATATTTGACTGTCTGGTAAGTGTTAAAATTCGGGTGCCACTCTGCATGCTTGTTCAGTTCAATTTGTGTGGCTGAGAAAAGGAATGGCCACAACAAAAAGATTATTGTCACTAGTACAGTCAACAGGATGGTTATGCAATACTTTTGTGGAAATGGTTGTTCTGCATTTCTGTTTTCTCTGGCTCTTCCAAGTAGGTGTATTTGAATCTTACTGGATTCCGTCATTTTTACTTTGGACACATGCTCTTACTCTCTGCCCTAATAGGACCTTCAGCACCGATGGTTTCTTCACTGGGGTTGAGACAGATCAGTCCTACTGATCTGACCCCCCCTTTGTAGCCAGACTTTGTGCTGAGGGCCCCGATGGAGAGGTAAGATTTTTGTCCAACTCAAAGTTCTTAACCAGTTTTCAGTGCATCAGGTGTATCCACAAAGCTCGTTCTGCTATCTTGACTGCAGTGGGTGTCGAAAGAAGCACCTGGTAGGGACCTTCCCACCTAGGCGGTGCCCAGTTTTTTCGCTTGACGATTTTGATCCACACCCAGTCTCCTGGCGTCACTGCCACTTCTGATGTTTCAGTTTGTTTTCTATCTGAAACAGAATTTGACTGCAACAGATGTTTAGAACTCAACAACCTTTTCATATATTCAGCTAGTGTAAAATCAGCTTCCTGGTCTGATGACATGAGAAGTTTCCAGTGAGGTATATAATAAGGCCTTCCAAATAGTTTTTCAAAAGGAGTCAATCCTTTTGCTGTAGGGACAGCTCTCATGCTCAACAGTGCCAGGGGTAAACAGTACAACCAAGTTTTTCCTGTCTCAGCTATTAATTTTCTCAATTTGTTTTTTAGTATACCATTATGCCTTTCAACTAGCCCTGCAGATTGCGGATGGTATGTACAATGATTTTTTAAAGAAATACCAAAATGCTTACTCAACTGCTGTATGGTTTGATTTACAAAGTGTGTACCATTGTCACTGTAGATTCTTTCCGGAATACCAAACCTAGGAATGACTTCCTTGACAAGTACTTTTGCCACCATAGCTGCATCTGGATTTGTGGTTGGAAAGGCTTCCACCCATCTGGAAAACATATCTATAATGACAAGACAATACTTCTTATTTTCACATGTGTTCAATTCTATGAAATCCATACAAATTGTGTGAAACAGATATGGTGGTGTGGGGAAACTCCCTTGCTTGTGCTTTATCGCCCCCTGTGCATGATGTTTGTTACAAATCTGACACATCAAACAAAATTTTTTAGAGTAGTTTGTAAAGCCATACGTTGTGAACACCTGGTTCACCAGCTGTACCATCCCCCCTGTTGAGACATGGCACTGCCCATGGCTCAACAATGCTACATAGTGAAACAAATTACAGGGTAGTATTGGTTTTCCCTCTCTAGAGATGTACAGCCCCCTTTTCGAGGATTGCTCCTCATTTTATTCATCGCTGTTTTTCAGCTTGCATAGTGAGTGTCTGCATTGTTTTTAACATATCTAGAGCTAAAGTTTCAGAGGGTTGTAATTCCTTATTTAAAAGAAATACTTCTGTGGCTGCTTGTTTTGCAGCTGTATCAGCCCTCGCATTACCTTTTGAAATCCTATCTTGTTGCTTGGTGTGAGCTGTGCATTTACAAATGGCTACTTTCTGAGGTAACTGAATAGATTCTAAAAGATCTAAAATAAACTGCGCATGATTTATAGGTTTGCCAGTAGATGTTATCATTCCCCAGTTTTTCCACTGTTGCGCAAAAACATGTACAGTAGAAAAAGCATACTGGCTATCAGTAAAAATGTTTACACATTTACCCTTTGCTAAGGTACATGCCCGTGTCAGGGCAATCAATTCTGCTCCCTGTGCAGATAAGTTGTGTGGTAAAGGTTTTGCTTCTATAATCCCAGTATCAGAGACTGCTGCATATCATACTAGGTTCTGTCCTGCAGGACCCCTTTTGCACAAGCCATCCACGTAGTATGTCACCTCGGCATCATCCAAGGGGACATCCATGAGATCTTTTCTATGTAGTGTCTTTTGCTCAATTACCTACAGGCAGCAGTGCGGTGTGCCATCTGCAGGGGTCGGGAGCAGAGTAGAAGGGTTTAAAGTCATGCATCATTCAATTGTCATATGAGGTTGGCTCAATAATATAGTCATACAGGAAAGATGCCTAGCAGGGGGAAAGATATGCCACCTTTTCTTGTAGTAAAATAATCGCGACTGCATGAGGTACTCTCAAAGTGAGAGGGTGGAACAAGACAACTGAGGCTGAAGCCTGTACTGCCATTGCAGCTGCAACTACTGCTTGTACACAGTAGGGTAAGGACCATGCCACTGGGTCTAGTTGTGATGAGTAGTAAGCAATGGGGCATTGCTTATCCCCATGCTGTTGTGTTAACACTGATGTCATGTAACCCTGCTTACAATCTACAGTTTGGAAAAAAACGTTTATGGTAGTTTGGCAATCCCAGAGCTAATGAGGAGGCTATTAACTGCTTTAGTTTACAGAAGACAGATTCTGCCTCTGGTGTCCATTGTAACAAATCCTGCGCTGCCATAGGCTTCTTATATATACGGTCAGTCAGAGGTGCAGATTCCAAGGCATAGTTTGGAATCCAGCTCCGGCAAAAATTAGTTGTACCCAGGAAGGACATCATTTCCTTCTTGGTAGTGGGTTTTGGTGCTTGCAAAATTGCTATTTTTTTGTCCTCATCTAACGTTCTACCTTCCTTGGATATTACATATCCTAGGTATTTGACCTGTTTTTTCCAAAGCTGTAGTTTATTTTTAATTACCTTATGTCCCTCAGCGGCTAAAAATCATAGAAGTGCTATGGTATCTTTTCTACAACCCTGCTGGGTGGGGGGCCGCCAGCAAGATGTCATCAACATAAAGTAAAATCTGACTGCCTCTTGGTGGGGTGAATCCCGCCAAGTTGCTTGCCATATCTTGTGAGAATATCATTGGACTTTTACAATATCCCTGTGGTAGTCGCATATATGTATACCTTTTCCCCTGAAATGTAAATGCAAACCAATACTGGCTATCAGGGTGTATCAGTATCAAAAAGAACGCGTTGCTGATGTCCACCATGGAAAAATACTTTTGTTGAGGTTTCAAATCATTCAACAGGGTGTGTAGGTCTGGCACCATGGGTGCCCTTGGTATTACTGCATCATTTACGGCTTGTAAAACCTGGACCATACGCCATTCTCCATTGGCCTTTTAAACTGGAAACAAGAGTGTGTTACATGGTGAATCGGGAGATTCTACTAGTATCCTTCCTTTAAGTAAGGCTGCTATAATAGGCTTTATCCCTGCCTCTGCATCTTTTCTTAAGAGATGCTGTCTTTTTTGTGGTCAGAATGCTGACTTTGGCATGATAGTAACTGGTCCTGCTGTACGAATGAGTCCTACATCTGATTTCCCTGTTGACCAGAGTGTCTCTGGTATGTCTCGTAAGGCATTCTCTTCCTCCTTTAATAGGAATGTTAATCAGCTGTCCTCGCTAGACTGCAAGTGCACAGCTGGGTTCGTCTGAGTTATCCAATTCAACTTTTGTATTTGTATTCCTTGTTCTGATAGTTCTAGTTCTGTTGGTTTCTCCCATCTCGTGACTTTTTCTCCTAGGTCTGCCCATTCTATATTTCTGTTTTTGGTTAAGCTAACATGTGGTAATCAATTAGATTTATAAAGTGCAAAGAACTCCTGGGGCAATGAACAGCTGGCTACACTGATCCCTTCTGTGTCCCAGTACAGGTTACTCAATATCAATCTGCATAATTCTTGCTCATATTCCTTATCAGGTCCTGGTGTGTTGCAATAATACAGGGTACAGTGCAACAGGTGTTGCTTATCAATGTCAAGGGAGGCGAACTTGCTGATGGCTAGGTTCATTAACTCTTTAGTCACAGTCCCTGGACCAGTCATAACCAAGTCCTGGCTGTACCAATAAAACATTTCACCCTCCGATTGCACTACAAAAGTGTTCATTTGTCACTGTGCTTCCATACCCTGCATGGTTGGGACTACTGCTATACCAAATAGCTGCATGAGGTCTCTGCCCAAGAGGTTTACTGGGCATTTTGCAGAAACTACAATTTTGCTTCTTTGTGTCAATCCTGAAACTGGATCAGTTATTGTAATGTTACGGGAAAGAGGCTCCCAATACAGCTGTCCATTAACTGCTTTAACCAGTATGTAATCAGGTGACTCTGTGCTTTCTGGCAGTTTGGAGGGGTGTATTAGGGTTCGTGACGCCCCTGAGTCACACAAAAAATTGACCTCCCTCCCTTCTACCAAGAGTGTAACTTCTGGTTTCGAGTCTGCTAAATAGAGCTCCAAGCTCAATAAAGCTAGGTCTAATATTTCATTTTCTTCATTGTCACTAACTTCCTGCACTTCCTCTACTCCCTCTGTCACATTCTCATTTGTACTTTCTTTGCTAGCCCCTTCTAGTGATTCTTGACTACCATATAGTCAGTCCTCACCCTCCTTGTCTTCCGTTGTTGCCTTCTTGTTTTTCTTGCAATCCCTTGCCAAATGTCTCTTTTTACCGCATTTAAAACATTCTCCCCTTTTTTTTTCCGCCCTTCAAAGTCTTCTGACCGCTGATCAGATTGTTTGTTTCCCTGCGCATTTTTCTTGCCCTTTTTCCCAGACTGTACTACATAAACTTCTGCTCCATCTTCTACAGAAAATACTTGAGCTTTCTTTTTCTTTTTGCTATTAAAATGCCTTTCGACATGCCTAGCATATTCAAGTAATGATTGTAACCTGCTTGTACGATGGTCTACCATGTGTTTAATAATAAAACTGCTTATAGGCATGCTACTGCCTTTTAAAAATGCTTTCTTTAACTACTGTTCATATGGGGAATCTTGTGTTTGATCTTCAGGAACCTGCATTCCACAGTAGTTATTAAAACATTCTAACAATCTGGCATAATACCGATCAATTGTTTCACCTTCTTGTTGGATGCATTGATTAATGCAAGTCCAGTCTGCCCTAGGTTTGCATTTTTCAGAGATGCGGTCTGTAAGACCTTTTACTCTGGTGTCTAATTCTGCACTGCTATGTGGGAGGGGTCTTTGTGCAGCGTCATGGGGATTCCAGTTCCCACTAATCATGTACCAATCTGGCCCTCCAATTTGTCTAACTACTTTTTCTATTTCTTCTCCATTTAGGTTATAACTCAACCTCATTCCTTGTAAATCTTCTGAGAATTTTCTAAAATTAACCTTTGGATGGGGAATTCCCTCAGTGACTTTCCGGATATCTTCTGGAGTCCAAGGTCTATACACTAAGATAGTTGGGTCCTGATTGTCTTGACCTGCCTGAGGATTGGGTACTTCTATAAGTGGGCATATTTCTTCTTCTTCACCTATAGATCGTGAATTCTTAACTATTTGCCATAACTCGATACCTTCTTCTGAATTACCTGCCTTTGTTTGGGACCTGATCCCAATGGGATCTCTAATTTTAGTCAGTTTTAATTTCACAATATCTCTATCTTCAGTGACCACAGGATATAGTGGGGGTGGACTAACCTGTTCACTTGCTTCATATTCTGGTAAGGGAGGCAGAGGTGCTGATGCTATTACTAAGTTATTATCCTCCTTATCTAAAAACATTGCTTTCGAATCTTTGTTTTTTTGTTCCCTACGGTTTACTTCCTCCAGCCACCCGTGTGCCTGAGGAATTCCTAATCGACGTTGCTTTTTTACCCGACCTTTGTTATCATTTTTGAGCTGTTTGATAAGTTTGATAAGCGAGGATTTTTCAAATTTTCCATTGAATTCGTATTTATTAACCCATTTTGAGTAATATCTAATATTGTCTGCGCGCTGCGACTGCATATATTTTGCGTCTTCCGTTAACGGCGGGTTTTGGGGTCTTTTTGTGCAATTATTACCCATTTCGTTTTACCCTTTGATCGTTACGTAACTTCTCTTAATTTTTAACGTGGTACCACGGATTTTGTTATAGTCTCTTCAGAATGACTGCCTACTTATTCTGTTTCTCCTGATCTATGACAAGACAGTAATCTTTTTTTGTCCCTGACTTGCAAAAATACAATCTGACAAAAACAATACACATCTAGTCCCTGATCTAAAACAGAAAACAGAAAAAAGTAGATTCACCTTACCTGAGCCTACGTGACTGATCACCGATTCGCAGAGACCCGTCCTTCAGTCACAGATCAAAAAGTGGCTGGCCTCTTTTGAATGACAATTCAGTCAGAGGACTTTCCATATAAGAAGAACTGATTTGGTTTCTTCCCCATATGGTTTCAACCACCTAGCCGTCTGATCCGAGGTGAAGAGAGGGTTCCGGTCTGAAGGACCAATCTGTAAAAGGAAAAAACTTCAAAGACCAATGCACGTTAGGTTCAAGCAAGGCACCCTTTATTACTTGCAGCAAGGAGACAAAGCATGTAGGTACAGGATTTTTCTGGCTCTTTGGTGATCAGTATATTATTCTTATACAGTTCTCTTCATGTCATATAGAAAATGTTACTATTCTATTGCTGACGTAGTTGGACACAGCTTTCTGTATGTTTCACAGAAAATGTTACCAGATTTATTGCTGACATGGTCATATTATTTGCTGTCTTACAAAAACATTTTGAGAAAACCTGGCCTTGGGCTTATTTTAGCCCACCTTAACTTTTCAATTCTTCAATTGTACAGTTCTAATACATGTGTTACATTTTGTCTAGATTCACGGTACATTTCTAGCTTTGGTGCAAGTAATGCTGACTATGGTTTATACTTTCAAGCATCTATTGTTTTCGTTATCAAAGCTTCTAGCAGCTGCATATTTTCTAATGGCATAAGCAGAAATGAAATATCTCTTTGTTAAGTTTCATGACATTAGCAGAAATGAAATGTCTCTTGTTATTTTCATGACATTAGCAGAAATGAAATGTCTCTTGTTAAGTTTCTAATAGCTGTGCAGATTCATGCAGTGTGAACAGAATAAATGTATTAACCCTTTTAAACCTCGAATGCACTAAGCATGCATATTAGTATTATATATTTTTCTAACAGTGGGTGCGATGGAGTTGGCACAGTGGCACAGCAGATAGCATTGTCTCCTCACAGCAAGAGGTTCAATTCTTGGCTGGGGTGCCTTCTGTGCAAAGTCTGCATGTTCTCCCTGTGTTTGCGTGGGTTTCCTCTAGGTGCTCTGGTTTCCTCCCACATTCCTAAAGACATGCAGTAGGTGGAATGGACACTGGAAACTGACCATAGGCATGAATGTGCATGGGAGTGTGTGGTACACAAGAACAGTCGTGGCATGGCTAGCAACCTGGAAGTGTGAATCTTGGGTCTAGATTTTCACTGTTAAAATGACATCCAATCCCTTGTGCAAAAATAGGGTGATGAATGGTTGGATGGGATGGAGTTCCATTGTTTAGCAACACAGATTGAATAAAGTGAGTTGCCTGCACTGTTATGATGCATGGTGCTGGTTAAAAGACATTTGTTCTGTGAGTGGGGATTCCTAGGAGGGGAGTAGTGTTCGAGGATGTTTTCTAGTGATTGTCAGGTTTGTGTATTATTTTGTAGGCAGTAAGTAGTTGTAAGTTGGTTAGGTAATAAAGTAGTCCAAGCCAGTTTATGCGCATTAGTGCTAGGCAATGATGTGAATGGTTTGGTACACTGGATATAAACTTAGCTAGTTTATTATAGCAAACCATTAGTTTATTTTAATTAGTCAGGATGGGTACTGCACAAAAGAAGTGAAAGGAGAAGGTAAAATATTGCTAAAGAATTCCTAAAGGAGTCAGTCAGAAACGGTCAGTTTCTGCAGAGGAAGACCAGCCTTTGGAGAGTTTTCTTGATTGCTTGCATGTGTTGGATCATTTTAAGTTATCATCGATTATGACACTAAGAAGTTTTGTGTTGGAAATTATTTCAATTATGGTATTTGCTGATGGGATATTGAAGGACTGTTTCTCGGCTGACACAGATTGAAGTGAAAATGGCATGTAGTCATCTGGCCAAGTCTCAATGAAAGAAAAGAAGTCCTGCGTCATTTTGTGGAGTAGCAGGAGACTTGGTGCAGAGTAGCATCATCTGCATATTGTACTATGGAAGCTTCTTTGGTAGCTTTCTGAAGATTGTTATTGAATATGTCGAACAGTAAAGGGCCTAGAATAGATCAGTGAGGTACACCAACAGAGGCAGATTGAAAGGGGGAGAGATCTTGTTTCCATTTTACAGCCTGGAGTCTACTGGTGAAATAAGCTGTCTAACCACCTAAGGGATGAATGAGAGAGTCCTATGGAGGATAGTTTATGCAGCAGACATTGGCATGAAAATGTGTCAAATGACTCATACATGTCTAAGAAGGAGGAGGATACTAGGCTGCTGGTGTTTCAATTAGAATTTATGATTTTGGTAAAACTGAGTAGAGCAGTACTGGTACTGTGGTGAGGTCATAAACTGTGCTGAATGTTGGAGAGGAGATTGTCATTCTGAAAATGGGATGGGAGTTAGGAATTAATGTGTTTTTCTAGTATTTTGGAGATTAGAGATAAAATGGATATAGGTCAGTAATTGGATATTCCTCCTTTATATAGAGGTGTGATGTGGGATTTTTTCCAGATGGAGGGAATGAGCATTCTTTGATTTATGAGCATAGATACAGGGCATGCCATAACATCTGCAGCTATTTTGAGATGTCCTGGTGACAGGATGCCAGCAGGTGAAGTTGACTTTATTTGGTTTTAAGAGGTCTTTTTTGATAGAAGAGGTAGATACTGGTTCAAGGGAGAAAGGATTTTGTTGGTGAGTATTACTGTTTGGGATAGTGAAGCTGAAGGATGGTTTATTGTTAAGCAGGGAGAGGACAGAATGTAAGTAGTGTGTACTGAGTTGGGTAACTATAGGGTCTGAGTTGTTGGTGTAGTTGCTGAAGGAGTGGTGGTTTGCTCTGGGTGTTACAGTCTTTTGACTGTGTTCCATAAAAGCTTAGGATTCTTGGTTCTCTAGGAGCTTTAAGAAGTATCTGGTTTGGTCTGATCAGATTTTTAGGTTAGAAAAGTTATTAAGCTGTCTATAATATTGCCATTTTCTGGTGCTTTGTCAATAGAACATGCCTTCCAAGCTTTATCTCTGTTTAGCATGAGCTGACTGGTTTCTCTTGTGAGCCATCAGCAGGGGTTGGATTTGATTTGTTCAGATTTGATGGGAGCTATTTCATTTAATCTGTTAAGGAATATGTTAACACAAGTTACAGCATCATCTATGGTTTAGTATTTTAGAATATCGCAGATGTATTAGTTGAAGTAGCTAGAGAAGGGTGAGAGTGTATGCACATTATTATAAAGTATCCCAGGATTCATGAAGCTCGGCGCAAATACGGTTTTAGGCTTGCGCCGAGCATCCTCCTTACAGATGGTGCAGCAGCACCATATGAATATTTGTGAGGGCGCGCTGCCGCACCCTCTACATGCACAGGAAACGTGTGCGAGTGCAGGGAGCATGTTTAAGTGCTCTATGGGGGCTTAAACATGCCCCCAAAGTTGCACAACCTACAATGCTTACTATTAGAGCCCGCCTCTAATAGTAAGCAATTAATTCAGTCTCCATGGATACTGAAATGTAAGCCAAGCATACAAGAGTGTCCACAAACACTGAATAAAATCAAAGTAGTTAACACACAAGCACGTAGTGGAATGTTGAGTCCCGTCCATAGGACTATCACAATTAGATTCGCCATGTCCCTATTTTACATTTGTATTGCTTCATTACTGAAACTGTAAGCAAAGAGCAGCATGTTTGTGCGTTGTTGGCCTCTGCTTAGCGTAGCTTATACATCAAAATCATCCAAATAGAAAATAACATGCAGAATCAACGTTAACGCCAATAGTGTAGTGGTTAGAGCATCCGCCTAACAAACAGGCAAGCACGGTTCGAGTCCCACTATAGCACATATCATTTTCCATGTGGAATGTGCATATGAACATATTTATACATCCTTTTGCTGTATAACCTACATAATAACATGTAAATATGAACTGGAGTACTGCATGAAATGTTTAACTAATGTCATTAAATCAAAGTGGTAATGTCATAATGAATAAGGCACTAGTAAAAAGGTATAAGCACAAATAAGCAGTAGTAAACATATATAAGTATCACTAAGCAAATCCAAGTGTGTTTGCGCGGGTGTAAGCAGTGCCCACACACTTTAAGCATAGTAGAAGCTAACCGAATTTAACAAACTGTAATTGGAAGATAGCACAGCCTATCGTCGCGCAAACATGCACGCACCAGCTCACAACTGCTTAAAAGTGCTTTAATCGCTCTGTATCCAATGGCCCTTGTTCTGGCAGCAACAAAATAAATGTCCTTTGCAAAGGCAAACCCAGGACCCTGCACACCACAGCCAATGTGATTTACCACTAAGCCATGGCAGATATACATACATCTGATGTTATCACAAACATATCGTCCAGCACAGTCATGCAACAGCATAGGAAATGTATATAATTATGTAGATGTATGTGCATGTGTATGTACAGATATATAATACATAGATATGTCTATGAAGAATGAACGTCGTGACAATAAAGCATACAAAAAGAATGAGAAGGAAATCAACAGCAACTCCAGTATTATTTAGTGCTGTCAACTTATGTCATATCAAGCTGGACAGGGATGTGCAAATCACTGCTACTCATACCACAGGCAGGACACTACCAGTGGGAGCAACACTGTCAATCTGCTAAGTCTACTTTACAAACAATCACAGGGTAGTCCCTGGTGGGACTTCCCAAAAATTGCTAGGTTGCATGGACGTCCGACCATTACACAAGCAAGGGCAGGTATTTTCAAGGACCAAATGGTGGGAGAATCTGATGATACATGGGTTGGGACAACATACGTGTAGGGTCCCCAATGTTGGGGAGAAGGAAATGTGTGGAGGTGTGTCATGACTGTGATAGCAACCGGGGAATGGATGGTTTGCGTGTATGTTGAACCCGGGTGGGGTGGAGGAACCATGGGTATGAAATTATGAATCCAGGCATGTCAGGGTTGGATGGCCTGGTTCATGGAGGTCAGCAAGTTTGTTATAAGTATATATGCATACATACATGCATACATGTATATGTAGAAGTACATTCCCGGTAACACATGCATTCCTTTTGCAGACATAAATAACATGTTAGTGCCTCTACAAACCTCGACAGTAGATAGAATAATAGGTTGTGCATAAGAGGGAAGGGACGAATCTGCAAAAATGCAGAAGTGTGTACTTTGTCCGAAGTCAGTGCTGTTATCAAAAAATAAATTGTGAGGACTTTCTCACTATGAAATAGTGGAATCATTCCTGTGATCTGCCTTCTAAGGCAACACCAATCACTAAACCGGTCCTATTTGTAATATAATGTCACGTTACCACATAGTCATAGTTATTAATTTATTGTAGTGTCTTGTTAATGAGAGTAATGATGTAATGAAGTATAGAGTCTAATCATGAAATAAAGACATGTGTGTCCCAGGTGGGACAACCCAAAAATTGTGAATAGAATCCTACTGGTCACTCATTTCACCAATGTTTGTGGACTAAAAGTTTGGGATATCTGAAGATACGTGGAGTGAGTAAACACATGGGATGGGTCAACAGGAGTACGGAGTGGCGAATGTGTAGTGGTGTGGATACACCGTGTATCCAACTGGAGAATGGATGACTACTGTGTCAGTGAAGTGTTGGGGTGGGTGTTTGGGGAACTAGGATCCATGGGTATATGGGTATATATGCAAATGAAGCAGCACAGCAATAGTGTAGTGGTTTAAGCATAAATAAGCAGTAAGCATATATAAGCACCAGTAAGCATGTTTAAGCACGTTTGCGCGGGGGTATGCATTGCCTACACAGATTAAGCAAAGTAGAATCTAACTGAGTGTAAGAAACTTTAACCGGAGGTTATATATGGTTGCAGACATATATATATATATATATATATATATATATATATATATATATATACATATATATATATATATATATATATATATATATATATATATATATATATATATATCTGTGTGTGTGTGTGTATACGTAGATATACACAAATATACAGCTATGATAGGAAACAGCACACAAGAATGACATATGTTCACAGGCTATACCAATGGAAGTGAAGGACCCAAGCAAGAAACATGTAACACATGTAGCATGCCCCCCCCCCCAGCCAGACAGAGGAAACATACACACAAACCCACAAATAATGTAAATAGTCCACTGCTCCTCAGACCATAGGCAGGATAGAACCGGGGGGGGGGTACAGAGTGCAACCATGAAATCTAATCTTGGAACACAGACAGCAGCGTCCCTTGCGGGATGCCCAAAAATTGACATATAACCAAAGGAAGGTGATATGACGACCATTCTGGCTGGGGTAGGTACATACCCGGAATACAAGAGTGGGAAAGCCTGATGACCCATGGGTCGAGACAATGTACAACATGGGTCCCGTGAAGTGGAGAGGGGGCAACATGTAGTGGTGTGTTTGGACCCGACTTGCACCCAGAGGAAGAATGGGTGCTGTAAAGGAGGTGCGGGTGGGGGAACTATGGGTAGCTAGTTATGGGTCTAGGTGTGCAGGTGTTGGCTGATGTGGGTCTATACGGACAGCCCCAGGGATGTGAGCAAAAGTGTTCACTGGGCAGAGGCGTTGCCCAACGTGCAGCCACACTCATTACGAGTCCCACTGCAGCAAAGTCTAATCTACAGGACAAAGAACGGAATAACCAGATGTAGATGTATATATGTAGAGGAATGTGTGTGTATATCTACCCATAGCTACATGGAGATATACCTCTCCCTTTCCATAGTACAAATGTATACATACAGAGACAGAATACATATACATACCCACATACAGATATATACATATGCATACACCCATATGTTGTTAGATATACATAGACAGCAATATATAAATATATACATGTATGCATATATATATATATATATATATATATATATATATACAGAGATATCTCTGTATATAGTAATGCAGATATATACACATATAATATATATATATATATATATATATATATATATATATGTGTGTGTGTGTGTGTGTGTGTGTGTGTGTGTGTGTGTGTGTGTGTGTGTGTAAATATACACATGTAAATAGCTAGGATCTGATACAGCAGTTACGAATTACATATGTTCACAGGCCGTGCAAATGGGGGTGAGAGGTCGAATCAACAAACGTGTAACACATAGCATCAACCACCCCCCACCTAGAAAGGTGAAACATACAAACACACCACTGCTTCCCAGACCACAGGCAGGATTACTACCAGAGGGAGAGACCTACCAGGTCTAATCTTGAAACAAAGACATCAATGTCCCTTGTGGGACACCCAAAATATTAATGATCATCTGAGTCAGTCCCCGTAATGATTTATCCAACCAGGCTGTATACGTACATGGACCAGTAGGTTGTGCAAGCCTAATGACCCACGGGTTGATACAATGTACGACATGGGTCCTGACATGTGGAGAATGGCCAGCGTGTAGTGGTGTGGTTAGACCTCACCTGTACCCACAGTAAGGATGGGTGCTGTAGAGGAGGGGCAGGTGGGGGAACTATGGGTATGGAATTATGGGCCTAGGCATGCAGGTGTTAGCTGGCGCAGTTTTATTAGGACCACCCCGGAGATGCAAGTAATATTCTTAAATGGGCAGAGCTTATGCCCATACCTCTTAACCCCTAAGAGCAAAACCACTGGACAGAACATAAACCGTTGTTGAACAAATAGGGACAGAAAACACATATTCCACTTACAACCTTAGAAAGCTGATAGAATAATAGGTTATGCATTAGCATGACTCGGCTGAAGGATGTGGGGTCCTAAATCCAGTTACTTGTCTGTATTTAATGGTGTCAGTTCTCAGGTATTTGCCAGACAGGTGCAGATTGTAAGAGGAAGACACCAATAGTATGAAGCAAACTCTGGACAGGTCGTGGAATCTGTACAGTTGACTGGCATGCTTATGCCTAATGGGCAGCCATTCCCGATATGGGTCCCACCGCAGCACAATCCAGTTTATATGGCTAAGTACAGTATAACCATATCTGTCATTGTATAACCCACTACACAACACCTACAAACACATGGTCGCAACACACCAGTGTAGGCATGTAAGCCGATGTAATAGGCATCACAAGGTATTATTGTAGTCCTCAACCCCACCCAGGGGTGCAAGTGTCTGATGCAAACACCAAATGCAGTGCATTTGCAAGTGCGGAAGCAAGCGGGTGTAAGCTTGTTTGGCCTCCGGTATGCGAGTACCACACTGGTGAACAATGTAGAGGCTAAATGAGTGTAAGAAACTGTAACCGGAGGTTAGCATTGCTTAGCTCTGTGCACGCCCGCTCACAACTGCTTTAAAGTTCCTTAATCACTCTGTACCCAACAGCTCATGTTCTGGCCAGCAACAAAATAAAGAACCTCTGCAAGGCTAGAACTCAGGACCCTGTATGTCACAGTCACAGTACTTAACCACTACGCCATGATAGCAATACATATAAAGGAGGCATCAGCAATCTAATCCTCACCACAGGGAAATTTAATCAAACATGTGAACTGAATATATGTACAGTGTAATGATCTATAACCTGCTACAGACCATAAATATGTGAATTGGAGTACTGCAGTACACAAAGAGTTGAGGTGTCACTGCAATAAAGTTATGAAGTCCCCAGGACCTCATACAGTGTATGTACACATGAATCACGGATACCAGACACATATATAACCTGTAATGAATAAGACATAGCATAGCCTTTTTGAAACTGGCCAATTACGGAAAACTGCAGGAATCCAGCCCTACTTAAACCGAAGTGATGGGAATATGGCTCATAACTGGTTATAGCATCCCCCTGCAGGCAGAATAGCTGGAGTGGGAGAAGGCACTCACTTTACAGTGCAGTGCTGGGGCATCCAGGAGTCCAAATTTGTGGTATGACTCCTGGTAAAGCACCATGACAGGAGACTACTGCAGGGCCAATACCAGGGCTCGCAGTACAAAATGGAGGCCTGGGACAGTCTCGCCCGTGACCTCACTAGTGCCATAGGTATCCCCCGGACTGGTGAGCAGGTCAGGCACCACCATGCAGACCTGAAGCGGTGGAGGGGGGATGTCCTGGAACAGTGGATCTAGGAAGCAAGGCAGATGCAGAATACCCCAGAACTGAGTAAGTACTCCTTACACTATGTAGTTAATGATTGCCTAGCTTGTGTATACTATGGATAAGATATGGCTAAATATCACTGTACTTCTCTGACAGCTGCAGATGAGCATGCTGCGAACCAGCAAGCCTATGATGCTAGGCTGCAAAGGATGCGTCGCAAGGCAAGTTAGTAAATATCCTGCATGTACTGTCATAACAAATAAATATAAGAGCCTCAGAAAGTGTTGTACCAGTATACAGAATTGTGTAATACTCTGTGAATAAAGGTGTAACCCCCGCATTGCTTCTGTTTACTCTGCAGTCATATGTTGTACTGTTACAGTTATTAAATAGTACTGTTGTAGTAAGCAGTGTTACCCACAGTGTGATATGCAGATAAAATGTGTATGAAGTGCTGTATAACAATGTTGGAAGTGCAAACAGGTCAGTCATACATTGCAAAGCCTCACAACAATTGCCTGATAGCATAGTGTACAGTGATCTTAACTGTAATGCTTTTGTCACAACACAGCAGGGCTTTGGATCCCAGGAGCGCCATTAAGTTGTATGCATAATCAATCCACACAACTGCACACAGTTTGTTAGAATGTTCAGAGAGAAAGCTGTATGCATATATACCCTTAACAACTGTACAGATTTTGCTAGAATGCTCATATAGAAAGTGGTATGCATATTCATACCCCTCAACTGTTCCAATCTGCCCAGTATGTCCTGATAAATGACCCACATCACCTGGCTTTTGCCCTGTTCCCCTGACAAATTAGTGTGAAGATCCAAGAAATGTAGGCAGCTGTTAATGACATATAACTGATAGTCAAACGTGTACATAGTCAGAGAATGTACATGCAAACATACCTGTCATCCCAGCATCTCACCCAAAGTGTATGACAGCAGTCTCAAAACATGTTGCATTAACACCTGCATCTTGTCAAGCCTGTACATAAGACACAGGTTCCATACATACTAATCTACAAACATACCATTATACAATATAACGCCATTGGGTAGTGTAATAATACATGTAAGGGACAGACCACTGCAGTGACTACAAATGGTGTGAAAACTACAAGGATTTATTAGTTGTTAATTGAACTCTCTCTCACCCCTACCATATGTGCAAAAATAATCGATTTACACAACTCATTTGGTATGTCTACACTCCTAACCTTTGTTGGGACATATGTCCTATTGGTTTATAAATATTTACATCTGTTTCTATGCATGTGCCATGTTAAAATACTCCCATATTGGTGTCCTGTTGCCATCAAGGAAACCTGCATATTGTTGTAATGGCCACTGTTTACCCATATATGCATGTGTTCTGCCTGCTCTGCAACTATTTTATATCTGGTGCCCTGGGTAATGGGAATACCTATGCATGCTGTTATAACTAATCGTGAAGGATCCCAGTAGTCAACAAAATAAATGAATTCACCAACAAGTTAGCGAAAACCACCAGGAGTCAGGAAACTGTGCTGAAACAGCGTAGATTTATTGATAAAAACAACAAAGGTTAAGCGCTTTCCACAGTATAAAACTGTCTTCATCAGAACCCGTTCTACGCTGTTTCAGCACAGTTTCCTGACTCCTGGTGGTTTTCGCTAACTTGTTGGTGAATTCGTTTAATCGTGAAGGATGTTGACTATTACCAACCCATATCTGCCTTAAACATGCTACAACATAGCTCGTATGGGAAGGCCGGTCCCAGCGGACCCACCTGTCCCACCTCAGCTGGCCATGGCACCAGGCACCAGCACATCTGGGGCCCAGGCGGGGACCTCCTCGTCCATTGGCCATGCACCACCTTTAGGTGGAACCGCCACAGGGGATGGGGCTTGCCCCCCCCCCCGGGAGCAGGAGCAGACAGGACAGGAAACTGTCACCCATGGTACGGTCTGGGCCATGACGCATAGGGTGCGCGACAGGGAGATTCAAGACCGCCTATGCCAGTTTGAGGGTCAAGTGGCACAACTAGAGGGTGAGCCTGCCCCTCCTAGACAGCTCCCAGCACAGCCACCTTCTGGGCTGTGAAGGTGCAGTGGTGACTGCCCATGGGTGGGGACCTCAGTCCTACTGTATCCATTTGAGGGCTCATGGGCTTGCGACTTCCAAACACCCCTCCCCGTCTAAGGTGTTCCCCCCCACATGTGTCATATCCTGCGCCCCTGTATGCATCGTTTGTCTTGTCTGTCATCCTACCCAACCTATCCTCCCTGATCATACTTGCTCTCCTTCCCCAACATCCCACTCTCACCTAAACATAAAAGAAAAAAAGGACAATCTGTTCCCGCAAAAAAAGCACCCCCATACATAGCTGTCCATTTTGCACATGTAAACATTTCTAATTGGCATCACAACATACTATTGTTGTCCTCACCCCTCTCTCATGGTTGTGAGTGTCCAAATGTACCGCCAAATTTATTGCATATGCACAGCCATTGCTGTAGAAGAAATGGGCAGCTCTTCCTGCACATCCTTAGCTAACTTGCCTACTGTCTTTCCCTCTTTGTGCCCCTTTTTCACCACTTTTCTATCACCCCTTTTTTCTTTTCTTTTAAAGAAATTAGCATGGGGGTAAGTGGGAGTAAGCACTTTTAAGCAGCAGTGGGCACTTTTCAGCCTGTTTGCATGGGGTAAGCACTGCCTACACAGGTTAAGCAATCAAGAAGGTAACGGAGTGTAAGGAACTGTAACAAAAAGTAACCACTGCTTACCGTCGCGCAAACCCATGCACAACTGCTTAAAAGTGCCTTAATCACTCCGTATCCAATGGCCATGTTCTGCCCAGCAACAAAATAAACGGCCTCTGCAAGGCTCGAAACCAGGACCTTGCACACCACAACCAATGTGATCTATCACTAAGCCATGGCAGATATACAGACATTGGATGTTATCACAAACATATCATCCAGCATAGTCATTCAACAATATAGGAAATATATTTCATTATGTAGATGCATGTGCGTGTGTTTATGTCCAGATATATGTACATACATAGATATAGATAGATATATATATATAGATATATCAAGAACATACCATGTGACAACAAAACATTAAAAAAGAATGAAAAGGGAAACACCAGCAATTCCTGTATTATATTCCTGTATTATGTAGCGGTGTTGTCCTATGTAATATCAAGACTGCCTCAGACAGACATGTGTCATTAATACACACAAACATTTGAACATTGCCCAAATACATTACTTTGAGCATTTTAGTTACATTAACAAAACAGTTCCTGTCCAATCATTATGTGAGAATAGTACTCTTTCAAGGTGCTGTGTGCAACATCATTATCATTAAAAAGTTAAATGGGGTAACCATAGAGGGACCAGTAGTGTCGTATGTACAATGGGGTCATCTGCATCACGTGTACCTGGAACCTTTAGGAGTCATGTGCATACCAGGACTGTGTGCCTGAGAGAGGGGTGAGGACAACAGTAGTATGTTGTGATGCAAATTAAAAAGGTTACATGTGTCCAGTGGACATGTGTGAAATGGACTACTATGTATGGGGCAAAAGTTGTTCTAGGAACAGATTGGCCTTTTGTTTTCATTTTCATAAGGTGAGAGTGGGATGTTGGGGAAGGAGAGTAGGTATGCTCGTGCAGGATAGGTTGGGTAGGATGACAGACAAGACAGCATACAGAGGCGGTATATGACACATGTGGGGGGGGTATACCTTGGATGGGGAGGGGTGTTTGGCAGTCACAAGCCCATGTGCCCCCAAATGGAAACAGTGGAACGGAGGTCCCCACCCATGGGCAGCCACCACTGCACCTTCACAGCCACAAAGGTGGCTGTGCTGGGGGCTAAGAGGGGCAGGCTCACCCTCTAAATGTGTCACTCTACACTCGACCTGATGTAGCTGACCTCAAAACCCCTTACTGACCCCCCCTACGCACCACGGCCTGGACTGTACGACGGCTGACAGGTTCCTGTCTGGACCTGCTCCCAGGGGGGGCATGCCCCATCCTCAGTGGCAGTTCCACCCAAAGGTAGAGGTCCAAGGCTGGGCCCCAGATGTGCTGGTGCCCAATGCCATGGCCTGCTGAAGTGGGACAGGTGGTTCTGCCAGGAAATCCAATCCCATACAGCCTGTGGTGTTGCAGTTTTTACACAGATAAGGCTTAGTAATAGTCAACAGCATTCAGGATTACTTATAACAGCATGCATACATATTACTATCAACCCAAGACAACAGATGCCATACATTTGCAGAGGGAGTACAACACATGCATATATACTGCATGACATCTGTCCAAAGTGTAAATGACTTGTGACTGCAGCTATGAACAGTGGCCCATTATTGGCATGTCACTGCAATAACCTCAGAAAGTGACTGTCATACCACTGCTATATGTGATGCATGTCCAATCAGGGATGCAATGGCAGTAGCTCTCATCACTGTCACCGTGTACTGACTGCAGTCCTCACACTATACTTCTGCAGTTCACAGATGTGTGTTCTGTGAGTAACACAAGAAACAAATGGTTCCACACACTGACCAGTCCACAGAAGACCCTACAGATGGGGGTTTTCTTGTCAGTTGTTACAACATGAAGACTATCCATTACCACACACAACCTGTTAAATTGGCAGTAATCTGAATGAAGCATAGATACACTTACATGCTGTAGTCCTGCCTAGCATATCACCCTCCTGTCTTTAGGCTATTTTCCACTGTGTATGTTGTTTGAGAAATATCCAGATTTCATCTGTGATGCTGTTTACCAAACACCAGATCCAGGTTCCACTCACAACGACTGTCGTGGGCAAACACCAACATGATGTTCCTAGATATTGTACTGTGTTTCCATGCAATTGGCTATGGGAATGTCACCACAGCTGTTTCACATGCAATCAGCTAGATGAGGACTGCAATAGGTGCAGAGGCCATCACCAGATCATGACCATCACTTACAAAGCACAAGCTGCTGCTGAGCAGGTGTACATCTCCACACCCACCAGAGAGTGTGTGGGAGGGACAGACAGAGGCAAAATACATCGGAGAAGGTCTGGGAGAGTAAAACCTAAGTATCTTCTGTCACACACCTACCAGTACAGGGGTTCAAACCCCTGACTGACTAGCCATTACTATTACAAGTGCATGCAGTTACTCCATGTGCCACATAGCTGACATGTTGGTATGCTGTAAGAACATATATGTGTGCTGGTGAGCGACATCTGCAACAGAGATATAGCAGACATACATTAGGTGTAGTACACATGGCTGTTCACATGAACAGATGTCATTGCCAACACAACCGCTCTCTCTAAGGGACTCAGACACATTGGCACACTTTGGCAGGCTCACAAATACACTTCCTAACTACTTTGTTTGCCACACTACAGTAATGCACAGGTGTTACATGCACCACAGGGGTTATCCTAAGGTTCTATGGGCTAGGGCATGTGAACATGTCTGACATCAGTCAGTATGTCAATGGGAGTTATATTGGGTGTGACTGTGGTTACAAACATCATACCCCACATGCAGACACAAGTTGCCAGTACTGACATGCATATGTGCATTGCTTCATGGGTGTGTAGTGATTGGCTGTGCAAGATGGCTGTACAAGACTGGGTGAGGGGTAATCCTTGGCATCAGGCCACCTGACAATGATCTGCAGTGTGGTTCAGGGGTGTAGTGTTTGCAATGTCCCACACAGATGGGTATTGTATTAACCCGCCTGTCATCCTAGTTACTATTGTGTGTGGCCATTGCTTTGCAATGCATGCCATGTCTGTGTTTCATTGCCCTTGACATGGACAGTGCCTGGGATGTGCACGTCCCACATTAATGTACAGTGACATGTTTAACTGTACCTGGTT
Source organism: Protopterus annectens (assembly GCF_019279795.1). Taxonomy (NCBI): domain Eukaryota; kingdom Metazoa; phylum Chordata; order Ceratodontiformes; family Protopteridae; genus Protopterus; species Protopterus annectens. The sequence continues at coordinate 60,168,567 of NC_056738.1, forward strand.
TTCCTGGCACATGTTATGTACACAGAATGTTATCAGGTGTGTCAATCCTGGCCTGGTGTGACAGGACCTGCTAATAGACAGCAGGTTGACCCTGAACCTGCATTGATAGCATGATACAGGTATTCCCTGGTATCAGTGGCATCTGTCCATACAGGGAATGTGTGTAAGGCATTGTATGTCCTTTGTGGATCACATTTGATGGCACCATGTATGCTGCAAGCGTCCAGTGGGGAACATAGTGAAGGCGCATTGTCCTCATTTATGTGCCTATTGTACTGGTGGACAGGGTGCCATGCCCTCTGCAGCTCACTGCAATCACACCATGCCTACTATCTGTCAACAATGTGCAGGGTACTAGCAACATAGCGGCATTTTCTAGGCAAGTGTGCTTGTGTATGACACATGGGTTCAGACCATATTCTGGGTAATAGTAGGGTTGGTTACTTTGTTCATCAGGCCTTTTGCCAGATGTAGGGGTATGGCTTGCCAACCCAGTCTCTTGGCTGATTGAAATCTGTAATCATCGTGAGGTGGACATTTTGACATATAATATGGCCACCATATAGGAAAAAGTACAGTTTTGTACCTACCATAAATGTAGATGTTCGAGGATTCCCTTGCTGCAGTCCTGACAATTGGGTATAGTCCGCGTCCCAGTCGGCCCGAATACCAGAGTATAAGGCTGACGTCGGTCATGGCGCCTTAGACTGACGTCAGTACGTCAGGGTACTAATGCGCATGACCGACGTCATTTCCTCAGTCTTTTCTTGCCCCAGATGTCAGAAGACCCAAAAAGACAAGTCCCAAAAACAACCTGCACCAAAAAACATGTACAATATATACAGTAATATATACAAAAAATATAAGCATGGAAACTCACCTACACAACCACCCTGAAACACAGAGGGAAGGAGGGAGGGTAATTGGACTGCAGCAAGGGAATCCTCGAACATCTACATTTATGGTAGGTACAAAACTGTACTATGTTCTTCGTTCCCTTGCTGCAGTCCTGACAATTGGGTAGAATCCCAAAGCAGAGGAAAGGGAGGCTGGCAAATTATAAAGTAGCAGGAGCTGACAACATGCCTTGTAAAACAGCTGTGGCAAAACCAGCTCTAGTCTTAGAGTATATAGGCAGGTGATAATGCCTAGAGAAAGTATGCACTGAGCTCCAAGTAGCTGCTTCCAGAATATCCTTAGTTGCCACCCCCCTTAGAAATGCTGTTGAAGTGGCAGTAGCCCTAGTGGAATGAGGCCTAATCCCAGCTGGAACCTCTTTGCCATGATGGGAATAACAAAATGCAATGCAAAAGCCAATCCACCTAGAAATAGTTTGTTTTGACACAGGCTTGCCCTGTGAACTTAAAGCAAAAGAAACAAGTAACTGCTGAGACTGCCTAAAATCTTTAGTCCTGCTCAAATAATAACGCAATTGCCTGTGTACATCTAAAGTGTGCAAAATCTTTTCCCCTTTATTTTGAGGATCTGCAAAAAACGTAGGCAAATGAATAGTTTGGTTTAAAGCCACACTAGAAACCACCTTAGGCATAAAGGAAGGATTAGTACGTAATGATACCCTGTCCTTATGGAAGATTAAAAAGGGCTCTACTGCCATAAGGGCCTGCAACTCAGACACCCTTCTTGCAGAAGTAATAGCCAACAGAAAAGCAGTCTTCCATGACAAATATTTCAATTCAGCAGTAGCTGCAGGCTCAAAAGGTTGTAGAGTAAGTTTTTCCAACACAAAATTGAGATCCCAAGCAGGAGTAGGAGCTCTACGTGGGGGTCTTATATTCTTTGCCCCTCTAAGAAACTGCTTGAACAAAGGATGCGAAAACAAAGGTGGGTCACAATCATAGTGAGCTGAAATTGCTGCAGCATGAATCTTTATGGAAGAGAAAGACAAACCTTTGTCCAATAATTCAGTAAGATATTGAAGAGCCACACTCAAATTAGGCTCTGAAATCTCCAAATTCTTTGCCGTACTCCAAAATAAAAATCTCTTCCATTTTTCTGTACACTCTCCTAGTACTAGGCCTTCTAGCTTCCATAATCACATTTAAAACTTGTTGAGGAAGCTGAGACCTACCATGCTTCAACACAGAATATGCCAAGCTGTGAGATGAAGAGATTGAAGCTTGACATTGAGCAGATGACCGTCCTTCTGAGATAACAGATGAGGAATCAGAGGTAAAGGCCATGGAGGCTTCTTTACAAGACTCCTTAGAAGTGGGTACCAGTGTTGCCGAGGCCAATCTGGAGCTATCAAAATCATCCTTGGCCTGTCCTGTCTGACCTTTAGTAATACCTTTGGAAGAAGAGGTAGAGGAGGAAAGGCATAGACATGAAGGTTTTTCCAACTGAAAGACAGAGCATCCACTTTCCAAGCTGTGTGATGAAACCCTTTGTGCAATACTTTGGCAGCTGGTGGTTTAGTGGAGAAGCGAACAGATCTATGTCTGGAGTTCCCCATGACACTGTCAATTTCTGAAATACATGAAGATCCAGTTTCCACTCGTGGGGATCCATGATTTGTCTGCTTAATACATCTGCTAGGGAGTTCTGTGCTCCTGGCAGAAACCTTGCCTGAAGAGTCAGTTGCAGGCTTAACGCAGTCTCCCATAAAATCATTGCTTGCCTGCATAGAGGATAAGAATGTGTTCCCCCTTGCTTGTTGATGTACCACATGACAGTTGTGTTGTCTGTCAGAATCAACACCTGCCCTGGAAGAAGTAACTCCGTGAACGCCATCAATGCAAACTGGACTGCTAACATCTCCTTCATGTTGATATGTAGATGCTGTAGTCTGGCAGGCCACTTGTCTTGTATCCACTTTCCATTTAGATGAGCTCCCCAAGCAGTGTCCGAGGCATCTGTCGTTAAAATCTGACTCGCCTCTGGCCGGGTCACAGAGAGTCCCTTGTTTAGGTGACATTCCTGAGCCCACCACAAGAATTCCTTTTGAAGGCAAGGTATTATTTGAATGACAGTGTCCAAATCTTGGCAGTGCTGTGTCCATACATTTTGAGATACCATTGCAGCTTCCTCATATGCAGTTTGGCATTGGGAAGCACCAGAATACAAGATGCCATGAACCCTAATGCTTGAAGGACTGTCCTTGCAGTCAGCACGGACTGATGAGATAGTTGATGGAAGTAAAGTGACAGACTCTTTTGTTTGTCCGGGGTTAAAAGGCCATCTGGGCTGCTGTATTCAGTCTCACACCCAGAAAGCACATGTCTTGAGAGGGTACTAGACTGGACTTTATTTCGTTCACAGAATACCCTAGGCATCTTAGCACTGCTATGACATATTCCAGATGCTGTAGAAGATGTTCCTTTTCTTGAGCCAGAATCAGGCAGTCGTCCAAGTAAGGATAAATTTGAATGCCTTGAAGCCTGAAGTAAGCTATCACTGGAGCCAGAACCTTTGTGAATACTCTGGGCAGTAGATAAGCCAAAGGGCAATGCAGAGAACTGATAATGAAAATCTCCAGTTCGAAACCGCAGATACTTTCTGCAACTTAGCCTTATGGGCACATGAAGGTAAGCTTCCTTGAGATCCAAAGTTACCATCCAGTGATCCTTGCCCAGCAGAGGTAACAGTTGCTGTAACGTCAACATCTTGAACTTGGGAATGTCCAGATAAGTGTTGAGGATAGATAAATCCAAAATTGGTCTCCACGTGTTCCCCTTCTTTGGTACTAGGAACAGGCGAGAATAAAATCCGAAGCCCCTTTCTGGCACAGGGACTGGCTGAATAGCCCCTATCTGGAGTAACTGAGAAACTTGCTTGTGAGCCTCTTTTCTTTGTGGAGGAGGAACATCTGGCATGCCTTTGAAAGGGGCATTGTGTGGAAATAAAATCTGTACCCGTGATGAATGATATCCAGCACCCATCTGTCTTGAGTGATTAAATCCCAATTTTCTTTGAAAAGAGACAATCTTCCTCCCAAAGGAGCTGCCAGACGAGAGTCCACTGGCAGCTGAAAAGGCAGGTCATTGGTTCTGCTTACGAAAGGACTGACCCCTGCCCTCACCAGAAGTCTGAGCAGGTGAACTGTCTGATCTAGGCCTAAACGAACCTTGAGCCCTGCCCCTACCACGTCTAGACCTACCCCTAGACTGGGAACCATAAGCAGGATATGTCCACCCCTTAGCAGGCCAATTTCTACTAAACTTCGGAGGCTGCACCTGCAAAAATCTTTAACAGTCTGCATAGACTTAGCTTTGTCCTCCATTTTCTTTAAAACTGCTTCCACAGGCGGTCCAAACAACACATCAGACTGTAAAGGAGCATCCAAAATCCTGGTCTTAACATGCTCAGCTAAATTCTGATCCTTCAACCATGCATGTCTGCGAAGAACAGAACTAGTAGCAGCCACCCTCGAGGAGGCCTGAACAGCATCAAAACCACACTGCAAAGAATGCTTACCCACTTGTTCAGACACATGAACCAAATCCAGCAATTCCTTACACTCAATACCTTGCCCCAAAGCATCCACCTTAGATTTCAATTGTGAAAGGAGATAATTCTGATATTTCAGCATATGGAATTGACAATTCAACGCCCTCATGGCTAGAGTGGAAGAAGTATATACTTTCTTACCCCACCTATCCAAAGCCCTTGCCTCTTTATCAGAGGGTACAGGATTTTTAACCACAGAAGCTTTAACACCTTTAGGCCCCTGAGAAACAGTTTCTGGGTCCGCCTGGGACTCTTAAACAAATACTTATGAGCTTGGGCACCCTATAATACCTATCAGGCTTAACAGGAGCAGGAGGCAAGGAATCAGGGTTCAGAGAAGCCTCTGCAAAAACATCCTCCACCACATTCAACACAGGAGGAATAGCTAAGGGCCTATGCTGGGGCAAAACAAGAATTCTCTAAGCCTTTTCTGGAGTCAGAGTAATCTTGGCCTTCCCATTTAAAGTGCTCCCTCATGGAGTGAAGAGTCTCTGAAAATGAAAAATCCTCAGGAGGAGAAGCTGAAGGAGTGGAATCATCCACATCAGAATCAGAATAAGTAGGAAACTCTTGCAAGTCTTCCACAGAAGACTCTGAAGCCTGTGAACACTGTTCAAAACTATCAAACTCCTGTTCCACCCTAGGCCTCTTATCAGGTGGGGGCATAGAACCTCTAATCAGAGTAATCAAATCTTCTGCCATTTTAAGCATATGTTTCTTAGGCACAGAGCCCGAAATGCTAGGAGAAGCCCCTACAGAAGCTGAACTTGGCCTTCCTCTAAAAGAAGCTTTGGCAACAGAAGGAGAGGCCCTAACTACCTTGGGAAGAGAGGGAAGAACAGTTACCTGAGAAGCCCCCTCAGCCTGGCCTACCTCCTGAGAGGGCACATCCTGTAACAGTAAAGTATCTGCCTGAGACTCCATAGAGACTCCTGGCAAAACCTCTGGCTCCCCTGAGCCTTCTAAAGGACCGGCGTCCGGGACTGCCGGTTCCTCACCCCTAGACTTCACTGTTTTGTCCTTGCGCTTCTTAGATGAAGCAGGCGTGGGAGCATCCGACGGCATAGTATAATTGCAACGCTTCCCAAACACTAACCTAGCACAATCAAGCCTCCTCTTAATAGTGCGCTTGTTAAATCTAGCACAAGAGCGGCAACCAACAACGTCGTGCTCAGGCCCTAAACAAGGTATACACAATGTATGATAATCCCTATGCAGTATCTGCTTCCCACAAGAAATACAGTTATTCACTTTTTCTGACATCCGGTTAAATACTGAGGCAAGAAAAAACCAAAATGTTTCCCAACGGGGTTACTTAGCCAACTCTGTATTCGGTCTGAAACTCCGGTTTCGGAAAATCTCAGAACGCCAACCTGCACTCGCAAAATTGCTTCTGCATCGGACCATGCGGCAAAAGACTGAGGAAATGACGCGTCGGTCATGCGCATTAGTACCCTGGCACTGGCGTCAGTCTAAGGCGCCATGACCGACGTCAGCCTTATACTCTGGTATTCGGGCCGACTGGGACGCGGACTATACCCAATTGTCAGGACTGCAGCAAGGGAAGACGAAGAACATCTACAAAACCCACTCCTCAACATGTCCAGTGGTTAGACACTCTCAGCCACTTCCACACAGGCTCTGACTGACAAACACACACAAACACCTGCCATGTCTTGGAATAGAACTCCTACCTAACTAATTTATCACACTACAGCATTACGCAGTTATAGCACGCACTACAGAGATTACTGGGCTACCCCATCTCCAAAGGTGTATTTTACAAGGAATGACATCAGCAGGTTCATCAACTTAGGGCATTTCAAATTTCCTGCAAGTGAGTAGCCCAAAATGCATTGCTCACAAAACAGACAGTGAGACACACACAACACATCCACAATTGACATATGTGGGTATAGAACCCATGACCAAGATCTATATCAAACTACTGCATGGAGATGTTATAGGATGCACCATGAGGATTACTAAGGAACTCGTTCCCCTATTTGACAAGGAATGACATCAGCAGAATTAACAACGTAGGGCATTGTAAATGTCCTGTGAGTGAGTAAGTGATAATGCATTGCTCCCTATACATACATTGAAACACACAAAACATACATAACTGCCATGGTTGTGGATGGAACCCTACTCTAAATCACACTCTAGCAGTACGCAGTTACCCGACACTCTACAGAGATTACTGGGTTACAGCAGTCCCAGAGGTGTATTTCTAGGTGGGTGACATCAGCATCCTTGCCAAAGTTGAGTATGTGAATTGTAAGGAGTGTGCATACTCTAAAAAGCATTGTTCCCCTTCTCAGGCTGACAAACACACACACAGTTGGCAAGTCTGGGATTAGAACACCAACCAAACTAGTTTATCACACTACAGCATTACGCAGTTACAGGATGTGCTACAGAGATTACTGGGTTACAGCAATCCCAGAGGTGTATTTCTAGGTGGGTGACATCAGCATCCTTGCCAAAGTGGAGTATATGAATTGTAAGGAGTGTGCATACTCTAAAAAAGCATTGTTCCCTTCTCAGGCAGACAGACAGACACACACACACACACACACACACACACACACACACACACACACACACACACACACACACACACTTGGCAAGTCTGGGATTAGAACACCTACCAAACTAGCTTATCACACTATGGCATTACACAGTTGCAGGATGTGCTTCAGAGATTACTAGGTTTCAGCAGTCCCAGAGGTGTACTTCTAGGTGGGTGACATTAGCATCCTTGCCAAAGTTGAGTATGTGAATTTTAAGGAGTGTGTGTACTCTAAAAAGCATTGTTCCCTTCTCGGGTAGACAAACACACACAATTGGCAAGTCTAGGATTAGAACATCTACCAAACTAGTTTATCACACTACAGCATTACACAGTTACAGGACGCGCCACATAAATTACTGGGTTACAGTAGTCCCAGATGTGTATTTCTAGGTGGGTGACATCAGCATCCTTGCCAAAGTAGAGTATATGAATTGTAAGGAGTGTGCGTACTGTAAAAAGTATTGCTCCCATCTCAGGCAGGCAGAGATACACACACACACACACACACACACACACACACACACACACACACACACACACACACACACACAGTTAGCAAGTCTGGAATTAGAACACCTACCAAACTAGCTTATCACACTACAGCATTACAAAGTTACAGGACATGCTACAGAGACTACTGAGGTACAGCAGTCCCAGATGTGTATTTCTAGGTGGGTGACATCAGCATTTTTTTCCAAAGTTGAGTATATGAATTGTAAGGAGTGTGCGTACTCTAAAAAGCATTGTTCCCTTCTCAGGCACACAGAGACATACACACGCAGTTGGCAAGTATGGGATTAGAACACCTACCAAACTAGCTTATTAGACTTCAACATTACACAGTTACAGGATGCGCTACAGAGATTACTGAGTTACAGCAGTACCAGAGGTGTATTTCTAGGCGGGTGACATCAGCAGGATTGCCAAAGAAGGGCATTTCAAGTGCTCTGCGAGTTGTACATGTCTTTTAACTGTGTGTGCCCACTGCTTACTGTCGAAAAATCACATGAACACCCACTTACAACTGCTTAAAAGTGTTTTATTCAGCCCTAAATGACATTATCAACAACCCTTGCAGGTCTTGAACCCTGGACCATGCACACCAAGGTCACTGGACTTACCACTAATCCATCTGGGTTGTATACATGTTTTATAGTTTTTATAATACACATTTTACTGCAGGTATTCCACAGTACTGAAAACAAATGGGACAGTCACTTTGTGTACATATGTACAGTACCCTTGAATGTACCGTACTCTGTGAAACAGCACAGACAAGTCTACATATCTACAACTGTTATAATTAAATACATATATGCACTTACGAGATGTGTATACACACACACACACACACACACACACACACACATACATACATATATATATATATATATGCATATACACAGATACAGCTATAGCCATATATATAAACATGTCTGAACACCCTTTGTGACCCAGAAGGATTCCAAAGGAATTGACATGTACACAAAACAGAGGCAACTCTTGTATTATAACATTTAAATTATAATCAGTTCACCAGAGATAGGATGGTTGTTGTATATGTGGAGTTTGGGGTGGGGAATGATGGTTAAGGAAATATACCCCAGGGATTGTGGAGTTTGGGTGGAGGAATGATGGGTATGGAAATACACCCCAGGGACCACTTCTGTGTCACTGCTCGACAGTGGCACAGGAAAATAAAATACCCAACAGTAGTCATTCTTGACTGTCTATTCCTCTCAAGTCGTAACTATGTAATAATTTGTAAACTCCACTTACCACAGATGACTACCATGGTGTGCAGCATGTTAAAAGACATAACACATGTGTATGCCTGGCTACAGGGTAGTCACACACACACACAAACACACACTCACTTGCCACTATTGTGCTTACAGGTCTTGCCTATGTAAAGGTAACTAGTAGAGTGGTATGCAGTTGGGGTATGTGCCACAGAACCCATACAATTACACTTAATCTGATTCTGCTTCTGAGCTGGGTGACATCACAGGACTGATTACTTGCAGTGGGGAAGGGGGAAAGGGTGGTTTAGCAGATGACAAAGATAAAGGCCAGTGCAAAAGGTGGTTTCTCTTTGGAAAGCAGTAAAACTCGCTGTCATGACAGGATGCGGACACAAATACACACACACAACCACACTCAGCCATTTGCTGATACACACACTCAGGCAATTGCTCTCACACACACACACACACACACACACACACACACACAGTTGCCAGTGGTGGGATCAGAACTCCTGCCTATCTACAGATCACTATTACAGTACTAAGCAGTTATGAAACACACCACAGAGATTAAACATTTCAAGGCAGTCAGAATGCCCTTCTAAGATTGAGGACATCAACAGGGATACTGACAGTTAAGATGTACATAGCTGTAAACCTGTGTGTTTAAGTAGGAGTCCATTACAACCTGTATGCACAAATAAGACACATCATCTGCAGGTAAGACATAGGTAGGCCTAAGAGGTATAGTCGTAGCACAACAAGCCCTGAACTGGAGTATGCCCATCTGTGGAATGGACAACTACTATCACTATACAGGTTTACAGTGGTCATGCTCATACACATAAAATCACAGAACTTGTTTGGATGCATTGATTCCAATTACATAAGGTGACAGTGGGCATGCTCATACACTTAGTAGCACAGGGCCATTTGGGATGCACTCTGACTACAACTACACAAGGTTATACTGGGCATGCACATACACTTAGAAACAAAGGGTTTGTTTGGATGCACTGACTCAAATTACACAATGGCAGTGGGTACGCTCATACACTTTGTAGCACAGGGCTGTTTGGGATGCACTCTGATTCTAACCACAGAAGGCCACACTGTGCATGCTCATACACTTAGATGTACAGAACACATTGTAATGGACTCCTATTGTAAACACACAGGTTTACAGCTATGTACATCTTAACTGTCAGTATATATGCACATCATGCAGGTTTACTACCAGATACCTGCATGTGGTCCGTAAATGATATATCTGCGTTTGTGCTGTGTGATACACATACATACATGTACATGAAGTACTGCCATATATATGTGAAGTATACACAATCATGCATGTGTGGAAGTGACAGACAATTGGTTAACTGGGATGCACAGGTGGATGCAAAGTACAGCATGTGTCACACACATTGCTGCCCTGAAAGGCATACATTGATATCAGGTTGTGGACACTGGCATTATACTTGGAACAGTGGCATGTGCAAGCATAATATGTGAGCCCCATTGTCTAATGGTACTGAGGTGCAGGTATCAATATGACCTCTCCTGGCTGTGTTAGTAACTGTCATTATTAGCAGGACTGCTCCACTAAGTATATCTGACATTAGTCATCTACACAATGTCTGCTGCTGTCCGTCACCTTAGATGTAGCATTTGATACCAAGCACAATACTGCCACTGACAGTGATGTTATGGTATGAGTGGCAACCACTTGACCAAAACAATGGGCCAATGTCCTTCGGCAATTATGAGGTTGTCCAGTGTCTGTCATTCCAGGATGACATGAATGAAAGAAGACAAGCCTTTGTCACTGATCACATGCATCCATGATTCAAGGGAGTGTGGATAATACCTAGGTCGCATTTACCCATATAGTGCCATTCCAAGGCATATGTTCTAAACACAGAAGTAACACCCTGACACCTACAAGGCAAATGCACTGGATGCTTATGCTAACCAGTGCTAGATGTGTCACTGTCGTAATCGATTTGCTCAATGTAGAACCTACAATGGGGAATACTGACATCTGTGCAGTGAGGAACACCTGGCTGAAGGCTCTGTAGTGCACAATAGCACTACCACCGTATAACTCAGACCAGACATGTGGGCCATAACACTGGTATGGACCACTCCAGGTGGTGGTGTCCACATATTCATAAAGGCCACTCACAAGTAAAGACCACTACACGAACATAATGCATCATAGATGAGCCAGGTACAGGTGACAGTGGCAAAAGCTGCATTCTAGGTTGTATCCTCATATACATCCACCATGTCCTCAGACTACCAACACACATCCATAAATGTGGCATGAAATAGTATGGTACAACACCAAATAACCTTCACCTGGTGGATAGTACCTAGCCCTACATCAACTGTGCAAAGTACCCATGTACTGACACAGTTGCATAATGTGTTATGCAATGCAATAATACCACTGTTTGTAACCAGGTCATTTGTACACATATCAGGGTCCCTCGGATGTTGTCAGCATTATCACAGTTGACTGTTGCTGTACACCAGTAAACAACACTCTCATGGTTGGATATGACCTAGATGTACCTGCCCTGGATATGTACATCCCACACTCATACAACATAAATGAAAATACCATAGCTGTTGTTGTCCTTTGTACATACAGGTGGCTACATTCATTACACACATGCACATGGAAGATAGGTCCATGGCTGCTGAATGCTAACAGTACATAAGGTTTGATATCTATGTTGACAGAGGTAATATTCCCTCTCTACTGGTCAACCATGATACCTATCATATCATTCAACAACCCATGTGGCATGTATGTCATTAGACATGTCCACCAAATGCAATGCCTACAAACATACCCAAATAACAGGATCATAGGACCTACACACATGGCCTGTATTGACAGACTCAGGGAAATACATCTATGCTCTGTAAGTTCCTGAGTAGTTACATGTGATATGTCCATGACATGTACAGCCATGTGTGACCCACAGCTCCTACATATACTCCATGTCAACAATTGCAAGCCATGCATGCTCTGTGCTGTCTGGACATTAACCTTATTACCACAATAGCTAGAATGTGCTGGGGTGAGATGTTTACAAGCCACAGACCTCGCACATGCTTGAATAAGTGTAATGCCTAGCTCAAACAGAGCACATTGCTGGCACTCTTCCAGTAATCATGAGGTGTGTGTGGCAAATATGACGTGCTCACTGTTGACCATTACAGTGCCCTGGCTTCACAGTGATACTGTCAACTAACAGTTTGTGGGATTATGACATGGAATATTGCTGTGTGTGTGTGTGTGTGTGTGTCTTGCTATGTGCTGTTGGCATAAATGTACACTTAGCTACTCAGTGAAGGTGGTTGTGTGTCCTACCAGTACATGAATACAACATCCATTATTGTGTAATGCTCAGCTAGGTTTCACATATGGTGTGGGGAAGGTGTGGAATGTATCCTCATGACCTGCTAGTCCACTTACTGATGGAGACTGCATATGTGTACATGTACTGATGTGTGTTTAGATTCCATACATGTGCAGTGTCTGATGTTTTAAGGTGACTGTTGTCTTAGTACATCACACAGTTGCAATGCAGCCTCAACATTGCCAATTGTATATGGTGATATGCTTAAAGTACAGTAAGCTGTACTTCAGGTATGGACAGTTGTTTGGACATAACTACTACGTGGCGGGGCTACTTTGCAGATGAATGATTACTGATGACAGCTCACAGGTGTGTTACAATCATTCCTACAATAACCTATGTAACTGCTAAGCTACGGTTTTGTTAATTGAAGGGGAAGACACACAACGTAGAATGCAGTAATGGTGACACTGAAGGCAACCCTCTTGACACCTGCAACAGTAACACCTCCCCTGTGCATATATTGTGCATATATCAGCACAGTTGGCAAAGGAAAGAGCCAGTATGCTTTTCAGTGTGTGCGATAGTGCTGTAACTCTGTAATACCCATCATGAGATAGGCAGGTGTTTGATTCACAGTACTGGCACATGTGGGTGTGTGTGTGTCCATATATGTCACGTATGGTGGAGAATACATCCCAAATGTTTTTTCACTCTCCTGTACACTGTTGTAGACATCTGTACAGAGTGACGGTTAGAGAGCAAGACATAGGCAGGAGTTTGAATCTCATACATGTCAAGTGTCTGTATGTGTGTGACATAGGTGTATATCTTTGTGAATGCCACAGTGTGTGTGTGCGTGTGTGTGTGTGTGTGTGTGTGGTCCCTGGAGTGAGGCTGTATTTTACCATAGTGAAATGATAAGACCCCCTCCCCCACCCACTCAATGCAATCTAGTATCCCTGTTGATGTCATCAATCTTAGAAGGGCATTCTAACCACCTGTAAACATGTACGCCCTGGGGGGAGGCTTGTTGTTACATAGCCTACTGATGAACCCCCTCCCCACATACACTCACTGCATTCTAGTATCCCTCGATCTTAGGCCATTCTGACTACCTGTACATGTGTAATCTCTGTGGTGTGTCTTGTAATTGCGTAGCAATATAAAGATGATTTGCACATAGGCAGGGGTTCTCATCCCAACATTGGCAACTGTGTGTGTGTGTGTGTGTGTGTGTGTGTGTGTGTGTGTGTGTGTGTGTGTGTGTGTGTGTGTGTGTTACTGTGTCTGTGAATCCCTGTGTGTGTGGGTGTGTTACTGTATCTGTGAATCCATGGGTGTGTATGTGTGTTTGCATCCTGTCATAGGAGCAGGTATTACTGCTTCCCAAAGAGAAACCACTTTTTCCACTGGTCTTTACCCTTGTCATCTGCTAAACCACTCTTTTACCTCCTTCCTGCTCCAGGTAACTATACCTGTGATGTCACCCACTATGGATGTGATGGCTCTGGCCACAGTAGCTTACTACACAGCTTTCATGCTCTTGGATCATTAGATTAGTAAACATGTTTGAAACTTGGGAGATTATAACTGTGATGTGGAAGCTACAAAGTGCATGCATATATTGTCATATGGGACACTAACCGCAAACACTGACATCCCCGTCACATGCAATTACACCTGAAAGAGGAAGGCAGAACATCAAGGTCAACATGCAGTTACTGTTGTTACACATGATACATACTGTCAAAAGTACAAAATGCATTCTAAAACTGTAGTACATGGTATGTCTGATGCCTGTCAACACTACTCAACAATGGTAATCTACAATTCTCTTCCTAGTACGTTCACCTTGTGCATCAGACCACATGAGCATGTCCCTGCACTGATGGTGTGGATGACAGGGATGCGGCACAGGCATCATCATATGCACAGGGTGATAATGTTTGCCAGAGGCCAAGGCTGCACCATTGGATGACATCATGTGTGTGGGTTAGGGCCTTTTATCTCATTGGGCGTGTGTGAATGTTATGCGTGTGTGTGTTGAGGTGCCCTACATTTGTTACTGGTGTGTGTGTCTGTGTATGCATGCACACAGGTCTGGTATGTGTCTGGCCTACTCAGGAGTATTATTGACAGCTGCAGACTGTACAGGGCAGGGTTTACAGTTCACGGTGTCTGGCCATGTGACCTGCACCTGCCAGGGGGTGCATGGGCACTACCAGGCAGAGGTCCAGATTGGGTACTGTCTGATGACACATGTCCACTGGATCCATGTCCCTGTTGGGACCGTCCAGGGCCACATGCATATGGCCTGCTGTATCCTGGTGTGGACAGCACAGCACCAGCTGCACTGCTGCTGCTACTGCCACTATGGGAGTGGGCATGTGATGTAGCATGTTCATGTAGACCTTCAACAGGTGATGTAGCTGGCCTATGTCCACGTGCCCAATGCCACACTCCCACCAGATGTTCTAGCACAGACATTGCACACTCGAGGATTGACATGCCACGGTCAAGGACTCCTACCATGTCACCCAATCATCTATCCAAAACATCTGCAAAATGATGTTGAGCATTTGCAGTTGCCTGGATGTTGTCAGTTAAAGAATGGACAGCAGCCCTCTGAAGCCTCAGACCTTCTCTGTTGTGCCATTTAGCATGTGCCTGTGCTTCCATTACAGCCTGAAACATGCGTCTGGTGACACCAGCTGATATGCTATGTCTTGCAGGGGTATGTTGAGCAGAAGTCCTCCTACGAGCAGCCCTGGGCACATGCCTCTGTGGGACATCACCAGTCAGTTGGCTAGGATCATGTTGTGCAGGCACACCTTCCATAGTCTCCACACATTCCTGTTCCATGTTACCACCCGCCAACTGTCCTTCCTCTATGGCCACTGGTGGTGGGATATGTGTAGGCATGAGAACTGTATGCGGGGATGAGGGGGATACAGGTGGAATGGCAACCAATGGCACAGATTCAGCCCCTGACAACCCTGCCTATGCCTCAATCATACTTTCATCATCACTGCTAGAGTCTGTGGGGACACTAACATCAGGTGGACCACAGGAGGGCAACGCACCTACATCAACACCTGTGAGGGGCAGACAAGAACTGTACATTACAAGTTATACAGCACAGTACAGACACACAGACAGAGACACATGATATGGCACTCAACAGCATGCAACATGCATGTGATATGGTAGAAGGCATTCAGCTTAGACAATTATAGTGGTAGTTATCATACATCCCTGTGTTGCACACAACAGCGTGCATGTGTTATAGCAGAAGGCATGCACCTTACACAATTATAGTATTTTATTTATTTATTTATTTATTTTATTTTACATTTGTTGACCGGCTAGTCTAACTGGATATATGTCCATTTTCAGTAGAGGCCCGGGGAGAAAAGCTCCAAGCACTAGCAGTGACAAAGAATACAATATATAGTATTAGTCAAGTAAGTTATAGTACATTGGGTATGTTGGTAAGAACAAAATAGTAATAAATTATTTAGTAGGTTGAACTTAATATCTAATAACAGAGAGAAACACAATTACATTTTTTTTTATATTACAAAGTAAGCATCAAAGAATAGTATGGAAGAGAAGTGTAGAGAGAGCAAGAAGGGCAAAATATATGTCAGTCAGGGTTAGAGCATGGACAAAGCCAGTGATATTTAAGATGTTCTTTAAGATGTTTTTTAAATAGGAAAGTTGAATCAAGAGTGGATAGTTCAGTAGGAAACTGGTTCCAGTGTTTACCTACTGTGTTGGAGAAAAGTGAGTCCCCAGCTTTGTTTTTTGACTTAGTAGTGGCAACAAGGAGCTTATTAGCTGAGCATAGTGTTTCAAGATTTTTGTATGGTGTAATCAGATTAGTGAGGATAGGGGTATTGTTAGGGTGATAAAGGATTTTTTGTGTGATAACTAGTTGTTGAGAAAGTAGTTGGTTTTGTAGTTCTAGCCATCCCAGTTGTTTGGGGTTGAGACAGTGATGAGTTCTAAATGGGGTACCAGTGGCAAATCTGGCTATATTATTATAACTGGTGGAAAGTTTGGTAAGGTTGTTCTTGGATAGATTGGTATATATCACAGAAGCATAGAACAGGGTAGAGATAAGGTGGGTCTGGGCAATAGTTATTCTGGGTGATGGGGTGAGGAAGGGTTTGATTCTGCAAAGAGTGCCTAGTTTTTTGTTAACAGACTTTATTGTAGAATTAATGTGGTCATCATAGCTAAGGTTATCAATTGTTACTCCTAGTAAATGGGTTGTAGTGTCTGGGGATATGTTAGTTCCATTGTTTGAGGTTATTGTGAAGTACAGTTTGAGGTGATTTTAGAGTTGGAGCAAAGAGCAACAATTTTGTTTTTTTTTGGGGTTCAGAAGGAGGCAGTGTTGCATGAACCAATTTTCAACACTGTTGAATACAGTTTGAGTGAGGGATTGGAGAGATGCTATGGTCTTGGCTGAACAAATTAAAGTAGAGTCATCTGCATATTGTATGCAGGTGGCTTGAGGAATTTGGGTATGTATAGTAGTAGTTAGCATACATCCCTGTGTTGCACCATTTGTGTTAGTAGGTCATGCCCCAAACCTGCAACACAATGCATGCACTATGCACCGTTGCACCACACTGCCATGTTTTGTGCAACATACCCCACATTTTAACAGACCATCGTTGACCTGTGTACATCGGCCACTGATGCTTTGTGTTGGCCACTGCCCCTATGTGTGACGAGGACATGAGCAGAAGGGTATGTTGAGTGAATATTATGTTTGCCTGAGCCCTAGCTTGCATATCTCCCCAACAGCAGTGCATGTCTGTTCAACATTATTCGGATTACCCCTGAGCTGAGTCTACAGACAATGTGCATGTGGCTGTACACACGTTTGACATGGCTGTCCCTACTTTGCAATGGGGCCACAGACCAGTACAGGTTAACAGTACACCAGCCTGATGTGTGGCATATGATCTTGCCAATCATATGTAGTATGACATGTCATCCGCTGACGTGTTGAATGACATGCATACATGTTTAACACAATGGTGTCCTTTCAAATATACAGTGAGGTAATGGTGTCCCAATGCAGGGATGTGTTATACTAACATGGACCCTCAGCTGATGCAATGTTGTCAGTCCACCCTACAGATATACAGTGACATACAGCACATTGGCACATTGAGCTGATGTGCATAGCCATTGCAGGGCATCATGTGGCTTCACTATTGCTATACAGTGTGAGTTAAAGACACAGTTCATAGCCATGACTGTGTTCAGATACAATACATATCTAATGTGGAATGTGACCCACATCACTGAGGTGTATACACACTAAACCCTAATGAGGAATGTGTGACACAGGTCACTGAAGGGTATGCAGATGACACCCCTGCACATCTGCAACCATATTGCTAATGCCTGGCAACTATGTCCAGATATGGCTAACCTAGCAGTACTCCATGTCCCACATGCCATCTGTGTACCTCACACATGAGGATCAAGCATGACAGTGATGTCTGACACCAGCAAGGTGAATGTACTGTATCTGTGGCCTGATGTGGTTGTATGTGTATGTTGTGCAACACATTTATGTATTTGGATACTGTATAGGTGAAAGCTTTCATGTTGTGACACACTCAAGATGTTCAAGACATGTTATGTGGTGGTTTGATGTCATGCCTACACAAGCTGTGCACAGGCCTGTATGATGTTTAGTGTGTCACATCTGCAATATCACCATTACACAAAGGCCATAGTTGTATTGTGTCGAGCCAATGTACAACAGGGTGTACACACATGTACATCCCTTCTACTGTGTGTGTTGCTTCATGTCTCTGGCCATCCTCCATGGCCATGTGTAAACATGATTTGTCCAATGGTTGTGATGGGCATCTATTCCACATGTCAATGTTGTCCCATATGACATACTCCCGTAGATGTCATATGCTCCACTGAGGACAGGGTTATGCAGACAAAGGGTGGTATGTTTGGGATGAGAGATATCATGTTTTGCAGGATAGTTAACCAGTGTTGCAGTCAGCCCACAAAATGTCATGGACATGTCAGATAGTATATGACATTGTGCAACAGTCATACCACCATACATTATGTGTACGTGTGTTAAGCATGCAATTAATATCATCTGTGCATTATCAAGACTGATAAATAATAACAATCTCGCCTGCAACAGGCTGCTGTTGCTGTGAAATGCCAGAGGTACCTAAATAGGAGTGTCACAGCAGTAAGATCATTATCCACACCTGTGTGATAGCTACAGGGTGCAATGTGCATGTTAGCACACAAGCCAGTAGAACAGACTATACTATGGATATGCACATCTGTGCATACATAAAGTAGCAAACTACAGTATGTGGCATATGTGCATACATGCCTTGCATATGATGTCACATTAAATATTGCACAGTAACACATGTAACTACATGAAATATAGTTGTGTTCTATGTGCAGTAGTGACTTACCAGGCAACTCCCGGCTCAGTGGTTTTGAAACACCACCCTCCACAATTCCAGCTAAAGCTTGTGGATGGAATTCTGCAGGTGTCCCCAGGTTGGCCAGTAGCTCCTCGGTAAGTGTGAATGGGGGCTGGGTGAGGGGCCCCCCACCTGTTGCAGCTTGCTCCCTGGCGATTGTATTTGCATGCTGTTTTGCCCATCTAATGAGGTCATTGCAGTGTTGGCACATATGATAGGTGTGATTGTGGCCACCAACATCATTTACCCTCCTTCAAAGTTCCTCCCACTGGGCATCCCGCTGCTGTGCATCCTGTGGCACATGGCTAAAGTGTGTTTCATGGTTGTCAAGGAGGTATGGAATGAGGACCTCATCCTCCAAGCGGGTGTATGGTGGGAGCCTGGCACGTGGCATACCTGGAAGACATAATGATGGAGACAGGTCACAGTAACTCACAGAGAATTACAGAAGTACAGCTGCACATACATGTGTATCACATTTATTATGATTACAAATATGTCTTTGCAAATCTGCATGACAATAACACCACTGACATGTTTAACTCACACACATTTGACACTTACTGGTGATTTGATGTTATCACCATATATGTTGTGTCAAGTGATAACATTACTCATACTCCATGTGGATGTTTTCTTGATGTGGGCATGTCTGTTTGCCTGTACTGGTGTCTTTACCTATCAGCACATGCCTGGATGTGTTCACATTAATGCAAGAGACCTTAATGCTGTGTATATGTCACATATATAGTCATACACAACCTTAAGGGACATGACCTGTGACCCCGCAGACGTGCTCACAGAAAATTTTACATGTATGTGTTTTGTCATGTACATCTACATGGCAATGTACAGCAGTATAGCATCCTGCCATGTATTACCTGTGTTGCACATGTGAAACACATGCGATAATGGCTAGCTTGATGGTATTTGCAGGGTTGGATATCAACTATAGCATGTATGGTCATAGTGAACTAGTAGGCTATATGCCCTGGGCCATTTATGAACCTAGGCTGAAAGGTTATCTAGCTGTAGCCAACAGACAGGCAGCTTTCAGTGGCCAGTTCAAGCAGTGCCACAGAACTGATCCACAGGGTTACTGATATATTTGCCATGCGGTCATCACACCACGTCTCAAAGAGGGGCAATGTACAGCTTTGCTGGACAGGGATGCATAGTATGACAGGAGTATGTAAAGTGTATGGGACAGGGATCTGTCAGGCATGTTATGATCCTTGTACTAGACAGGTGGATGTCCATGAAGTATGTGTTTATTTGAAATCAGGATGTGTGAGTGTAGCATGTCCAACATCTCTGGGTTGGACCTGGCTTTATTCAGGGTAGGCATCATGCTACATAGTGGATCTAGGGTTTGGGAAGGCTGGTGTAGGCCATCTGAACATGGCCAATAACCCTTAAAGGAAATATGTGATCTATTATCGGTCACTTGAGTGTTCAGTATGGCTCAACAATGATCTCTATATTCATGGATGGCACCCTGTCATGATTAGGGATGCCACTTACAACAAACTGACTGGTGTTTTGAAGTGACTATCAAAGGAAAGACTACTGTCCAGCTGCATCCCATACACATGCAGTTTCCATTATGTTGACCGCTGACTAGGTGGTAGTTCATGGGTACAGGGTTTTTAACATAGGGGATGTCAATGCAATACATAGCTGTCAGATTGTGACCATACGTCACACACCACACATCTGACCCACAAAGGCCCTTCTGTATGTTGCCCGCAGCACTCATTGAGTCAATTATTGCTCCTAGCTCAGTCATTTGCAACCTTCAATATGCAGATGCCTTCTGTGTTAGTCTGTGTGGTATAGATAACAAAGAGGGGGAGTATCAGGAATGAACTCTGTATTACTGTAGCTGGCACTGGTTTGATGTGCTTGTATTAGTCAGACACCTTCTGTAGTGTTGGTTCTGCCAGCAGTCCAGTTGCCAACCAATCATGTGACATAGGAATATACACCTAGTTTACTGAGTGTACCTGGAACACAGTATGGGTGATGGTGTTCTAAGACCTGGCAAGATCATGATATGCTGTGTGAATCAACCTTACTGTCATCTACATCTGTACTGACTACATCAAATAAGTTGATCAAGGTTCATAGCCTTACAGACCAAACTCAGCAGAGTAGTAGTGCACTATTCCCCATTATTAGTGGTGACTCTCCCTTTGTGGGGTGTGATAACTGTTGTTGTGCACCATTCAGTGTGTACACAGCCTGACATGAAGCTATGATTGAGCATGATGTGTATGTGGAGAGCAAATGGTTCTGACATTTGTGTAAAATACACCCTGGGATGTTGACAGGTCCCATGCAAGCTGTACGTATGGCTTTAGAGAGTGCAGCTTGTACCTGCATAGTTGTTATTACAGGGGCTCTGTAGTGTACATGAATATATATATGTGTACCTGATGGAGGGGAGGTGAGAGTGGGTTTAGGTTATCCAAGACCCTATATGGATGAACAAGTGCTATTTCTGCAAGTGCAGTACTTCTCATGCCATAGTGCTGTGAAGCACGGCAGGTCTTGTTGTTGCCATTACGATTCATGACACAGCTATAGAATGCTCTGTGGTTGGCCTCATGATATGTGGCTGATTAGTTTCACAGTAGCTTTGTGTGGTTTTATATGGTGTATCTGCATCTTACTGAGGCTGGCCAGGGATCACCTCTACTCATGTGTGTTCACTCTTGCAACAGTTACTACCTTCTGTGGTACAGTTTAAGGCAGGGTACCACCTGTTTGCCTTCCAGTTTGTGTTTAGTTGAATCTTGGTTCTGTTTCAATGGCACAATCACTGCACTTATGTGAATGCTTAAAGTGCATTTGTGTAGGATTCAGCATTTGTAAATGCATTGTCCATCTGCATGGGTGCCTTAACAGTCACCATGTCACTCTTAAGAAGCATAACATTGGCTTTGGAGACTGACTATGCGTAGCATACTGTTAGCCCTGTTTGTGTGACTATGGTGATCCAGGTCATTAGGGTTAATGAAATCCAACATGCACTGAGCACAGATGTTGGTACATGAGGAGTCTTCCCAGTTGATAATGGAGTAGTTGAGAGTAGCCATTATTATGGTTTTCTGTCTCAAACATAATATTCGCCATTGCAGCACAATATGACAGTTGGGAATTCTGAGGCATGGTGGGTGATCTGTCGCAAGGTGCAAATTGGATTCCACTTTGGCACAAAGGTAGTTGCTCAGTATAATACATCTGAAGTTATGCAAGTGCAACTAGCATGGGGGTGTACATATCCTTCAGGAATATGGACACACCTGCGGCCCGTGTGTTCCAATATAGGATAATGGGCAAGAGGTGAGGTATGTGTTATAGCATGGTCATGCAGGTGTGCTCTCCGGAGCGTTGAACCATATCTCAGTCACTGCACAGATATGTTCTCCATGTTAAGGATTGACATAAGTGAGACCATATTGAGTTTCTGAAATGTATCATTGAGTAGCAAGACCCGTAGTTTATTGCTTGCCTGTCCCTGTTACAGCAGTAGACTTTCACTTGAACTTTGCATGATGAAGGCACTAGCCAGTATCCAGATTCCCAGGGGTGACAGGTGCAGGCCCTGTCTGGCAAAGCATCTTGGTCTGTCAACCATGTTATCCCAGGCAGAGAGATAATGGATACCCTTTGAATTACACCAGTACATTAGACAATTGTGAAATACAATCCTTTTGTCCCTGTACTGCAGTATCATTATGGCCAGTGGCAGAATGCTACCCAGGCCTTGAGACATACCTGCATGGGATACAAGACCTGACAGTTCCTACATGTGTGTTTCCATGCAGTCTAGAATACTGCATCACAGATCCTGCACAACAACATGGAATATGCCAGAGCCATGTGTATAGTTCAAAAGGTAGTCTGAGTGTATGGGTATGTGGCTAATCATGGCAGAAAGGCAGCTGACAGTATGTTTGCCCTTGTATAGCTTGGTGTGTAACATAGTGCTAGAGTTGGTCATTCACAAATGAGTACTGTTGGGCATTTTTCTGGCCATGTGTTCTGAGGCATGGCACAATTTGGCAAACTATGTCATACAGTTTGTATATTATGTTGTCTGCCTATTCCAGCTTGGGAGGTCTCTTGTTTGGCCAGATACTTAGAAGCCTCTGTGAATGTGTGTGATTTCTGGTGGTATGTCTGGGTGTCCTTACTGTGTTCTGGTAAGGGTATGTGTTGGTAGTGGTGATAAAATGCATGTGTTAACCTACACCTCATGACTGTCCAGTCCAGTCATGGACTGCCTTCCAGCTTAGCCATGTAGCTGCATCCCAGACAATGTGTGGGGTGTGGTGTTAGGTGGGCTTGGCAGTGTACATGGCATATAGATTACATTCTCTCAGGATAGCCACATTCACAAAGCTGACATTAGTAAACACCAGTAGCTGACTAGTGGACATGCCTGTATGAGCAGTCAGTACTACAAGTACCAAGTACTATATTTAGTTTACTTATTGCTTATGAAGATGTTTAAGACAGTGATGCTCACACGTAAATATTTGTGTTATGGATGTGACAGCACTGGCTATTATAAAAACATAGTAGCTGCCTTTAGCAGCAATCCTCATCTGAGGGGCACATCACATCCTGATAGTTGATTACAGATGATGCAAGTGTCAACAGGTCTGTAACCTTTTCTGGGTATATACTCACATATCCACCAGAACCATGAGCTCTGTTGGGCACGGACACCCACTCCCCAAACAGAGTCAAGTATCAATAGACTCTGCTGCCACTATCAACATGATCAGGATATAATCAGATAGTGTAAGCCATCACCTATGAAGCAGCTATTACACATGGGCAGCAGTCTCCTACATCTTACACTCCTACTACAGATGTTACACTGGAGGTAAACATGATATGCAACTTGTTTCATTACCAGAACTGTGCACAACCTGACATACAGTATTTGCAAGCAGCTGTTAGGTTGGCAATGAGAGGTTAGGCTACACAAACCTGAATGTTCAGCCAGTGTGTCTCTACTCTCAATATCCACTCTATGTAGGTGTGTATATAGCCATTTGGGCCAGCCCTGTAACAAGGGTCACTACACATTTGCATAACATGTGCACATGCACAGCTGTTATTGCTTGCAAACGATACTAGAGAGGTGGTTATTACATGTCTTCTTTGCATGGATAGTTACCTAGCTCTTCCAATTTTCTTTGATATCATGCTGCTAAACTGTCAGATGAATACAATTCATATGTATCCTGTTATTGAGTATTGTAATTGCCAAAAGACATAACTAATGTTTGCATAACATAACAGAAATGCTATGTAAAATGGAATACAGATCTGCCCAGAATACTGTACATTACACAGTTATTGGCACAATATCCCACAATGCAAATCATATTTGCAATGTAAGCCCACCTTTGACATGTTCATCTCACTAATACACCCATACATATGTCTGCTGTTACAATATATCAACATATACTATCCCCTGTTATAGCACATACTTGTTGGACCAACCCTGATACTGACAGTGGCTGGAAAAGAAATGGTGAATTCCAAGCCGATATATATCATCCCTTGGGATGCATGAGGAGTTTGCCTTGTGACCTACAGCAGTACACACACAGAATACTACAAGCATTACTACTGCTCAACAATACATCACTACAAGATAGCAATTTCCACTATATGTATTGATTACACTGTAATTATTACAGAACAGGTACTACATACACAGACATGCTAAATGTTATACATACCTTCTTGGTAAATGGGAGGTGTTATTGACTGGTATTTTAATCTTTTTCGGTTTGTGTTTCAATCTTCTGTTGGGTATTTTGTACTGTTCTACAGGTATATACAGATGGTTTGAAAATGTGACAAGGCATCCTTTTATAGTTAGAGATCAGTAACGTGCTATCCTGATCACCAACTGGTGTTCCAAAGTGGTTAATTACATGTACATCGGCTGTGCAGCTATTCCAGTAGCCAATACCATGGCAACAGTGGAGTATAACTGATTACTCCACTTGGGCGTTGTCCCTTTGCTTTACTTGTGAGGAAGACATCCTGGAAGTGTTATCTGAACTCTATTGCAACAGCTGTATGGCAACAAACACAAATATATTGTGTATAATGTCTTGAAGATTTGGTCTAAATGCGAGTACTGCTGTTTTATTTCTGAACATTGCTACTTGTGCAAGGTTTGTCTGTACCTAATACGTCTGTATATGTTTCAGTCTGTTTAGGATGTTTGACCAGCTCAAGGCTGTATGGCTATGCATATAATGTTAGGGGGTTTACAGTGTGCTCACCAGACATATTTAGTTTGTTGTAAATGTGTATCGTACTGTGCTGATAATCAGTAATTGGTAACACTTCCTGGTGTAATTACATTTCAACCCTCTGAAAAAGGATTAGTTCAAACAACATCAGCAGCTGTTCCATTGTATAACAGCAACTATTTCACATAGGGCCATGTTAGTGTGTCTCTGTCCAGGTATGTCAAGGTTTCAGCAGATGTCATACAGTGGGTGAATAATTGGTTATGGTACGACAGTATGTATTGTTGTAATTAGTTTGGGTGTGGGGGAGATGTTGGTGGGTGTACATAGCAGATGCAGGTGTGTAGGAACTGCTTTTATACATATTCTATATGTGTGTGGGTGTTCTTTCCCTATGTGAACACCTATCCCTTAGTGGCTTAATACTATAGTAATTGCAGGCTGATTCATTAAGGCACTGTTAAATGCTTCCTGTATAGAATGCAGGTAATGTTAGTCAATCCTTTTGGCAATGCATTGGAATGTAATAAAGTTGTGTTGGTGACTAACTCTATTTGGCTCATGTCCATAGAACATATTTGTAATAGTATATTGGCATATACTCTTCATATGTTATGTTCATATTGTTTGGGGGTGGCAGAATGTGTGATTGCCATGCTCCATGTTATACTCAGATATGAACACTTCAGATGCTGTATACACACATGTATGTACGTATGTATATATATATATGATATATTATTGTATACATTTATATGTACCTCCATAAATGTTTAGATGTTTTTAACCTATATATATATATATATATATATATATATATATATATATATATATATACACATATATGTATATCTCTATATATCGACGTATCTATGTATCTCTCTCTCTCTCTCTCTCTATATATATATGTATGTACATCTGTATACATAATATATATATTTATACATACATACACACACACACACACACACACACACATATATATATATATATATATGTATGCATGTATATGTATATATATATATATATATATATATATATATATATATATATATATATATATATATAGAGCATGCACCTTTCATTGGGTACATGGCAGTTTGTTTCCACACAATCCTCCCTTTTGTGTTTTAACCTGTATGAATACATAACTGGCATAGGTACATCTCATGTAGCTTACTGGTAGATTACTCTGAGGATGGTGTACATGTTTGCGGGTTCTAATCCTGGAAGTGGTTATTTTACCTCTCAGAGCAGGCACTGGTAAGGAAAGTGTGATTAATGCACATTTAAGCAGTTGTAAGCAAGTTTGCCTGAGGTCTGCTTGCCGGTAAGCAAAGATTACACCTGTGAAGCGCTTATCCATTTAACTGTGTTTAAGCGCCGCTTACCATCACGCAAACTCATGCAAAACCACTTACAACTGCTTAAAACCTTAATCAACCTGCATCCAACAGCCCTGATTCTGGCACTCAAAATAAATTAACAGCCCTTGAACCCAGGACCATGAACACCACAGTCACTGACTTTACCACAAAGGCATCTGAGATATGTACAAATGCTATGGTGTTTAGAATATACATTTTACTATGGGCATTCATCACTACTGAAAACAAATGTGATAGTCAGTTGGTGTACATATGTATGATACTTGTTAATGTTCATATGTTTGTGGAATTAAGTGTTGCAATGTGACCTGACAGGGTGTATTATGGATGACAATGGTTCTTGTTTTGTGTCCTTTTTTTATTGTCCCCATACTCCATGTATACCCCTCCAGTTCACTTATTGAACATCCAACTCAGGCTCTCCTTGATGCATAATTTCATTACCCATCATTCCTTCCCCACCCCAATCTCCACATACACAACTATTAATAGTTATAATACCAGAGCTGAATGTGTTTTGTGTATACTTCAATTCCTTTGGATTGCTTCTGTGTCACGAAGTGTGTTCATAGATGTTTATATATATGGCTATAGATGTAACTGTATGTATGTATGTATGCATGTGTATATATATATATATATATATATATATATATATACATACACTGAACTGATCGAAGGAAGGACACTGAGGAAACTCGGAGCTATAATATATAACATTAAGTATCCTGTTTTTTGTTTATTTTGTTCTTTATTTCTTTGTTATTTATAGCACTATGTGTACTGTGTATTTTTCTAGCTAGTTTCACTGTGTGTGAGGTATTAACTGGAAATTGTCCACTTTTATTAAGCATCTGTTGGGTTGTTTATTTCTGATAACTTGTTGCAGTTAAATTATTTTTTCTAGAGGCTCCTTTAGCTGTTTAAAACTTTCATTTAAAGGCTCACTGCTGCTTTTCAGCTGTGAGATACATTTCTGCAGTTTGTTTCCCACCCTCCCTCCCTCCCTCTTGGCGGCTTTGCAGTTGCCCACCCCTAGTGTAAGTTTGATCTGGGACCCTCCTCCCAGTCTAATGTCATTACCTCATTCTACCCAGTACAGGGAGAACATTTGAGAAGGCCAATCAGCTTAGTTTCTGCTACTCCTTTCTCTCTTTCCACTAAAAAAAAAAAAAAAAAAAAAAAAAAAATTTATCTGCTTTTACTGTATTTGTGTTTCTTCCTACTTTATTTTGTTTTTGCGTCATCTTAAAAGTACTAAATTGTATTTATTACTGCTTGGTGTAACTCATTCTAAGCCTTTTAGCTTAAGCACTTGGGCTTCAGACCACTTGTTTTACATTAGGAAGGTAGCTTACATCCTTCTAAGTTGGGAACTGCTGATTGAGGACTCAGTGTCTGTTATTCTAAAAGTGTATTAATTCTGGTTTAATCACTTGGGCTTCAGGCCAGTTATTTTACATTAAAAGGGTTCGTGGTCTGCACTCTTGTGGGAGGAGAGGCTGGACTGTGCCCTTCTGAGCTGGGAATTTCTGGTTAAAGGCTTATAGTGCCTGCATATTTGAACTGCTTCTTACTGAAATTGGTACACCTTGTTTTCTGTAGCACAGACTAGATCCAGGCATGCTGAATCTAGCTTTGTTTGTATAACTTGAGCACTAATCCAGGCATTCTTTAAAGTATTCAGTTGTATTTATTACTGCTTGGTAGTAACTTAATTAAAGTGTAGCTATCATTCTAAGTCTTTTGGATTAAGCACTTGGGCTTCAGACCAGTTGTTTTACATTAGGAAGATTTGTGGCCTGCACTGTGGTGGCAGGACAGATAGCTTACATCCTTCTAACTTGGGAACTGCTGATTGAGGGCTCAGTGTCTGTTATTCTAAAAGTGTATTAGTTCTGGTTTAAGCACTTGGGCTTCAGGCCAGTTATTTTACATTAAGAGGGTTCGTGGTCTGCACTGTTGTGGGAGGAGAGGCTGGAATCTGCCCTTCTGAGCTGGGAATTTCTGGTTAAAGGCTTACAGTGCCTGCATATTTGAACTGCTTCTTACTGTAATTGGTACACCTTGTTTGCTGTAGCATAGACTAGATCCAAGCCTGCTGAATCTAGCTTTGTTTGTAGGCTTGTTGTTTGTTTGTTATTTCCCTGAAAAGCTAATTCCACCTAAAATGTGGCTTTTCAGCGCTTCTGTGGATCCCTAGTGATATCTGCATTGCTTACTGTACTTATTTCCTTGTTTCACTTGAAAGAAAGTTACTGTTTGTCGTTTTTGCATTTAAGTTACCTGTAACACATTGCATTTAAGTTACCTGGCACTTGCTCACTAAAGCAATTGTATAAGTCAGCACTAAAAAAATTAAAAGCACTACACCCTCACAAACTCCCCGTGAGTATATTGTTACCCATTGGCCCTTTTTTTCAATTATAAAGGAATTCCCAATACTATTCTAGCATGTCCAAAGGTCAGTTGTCAATCTCCTCTCTGGTCCAGCTGGTGAATTTGGGAATCTTGAGGCAATGTTACAACTGCCTCATGTACACAGACAACCCTCTCCTCCTCCCAACAAATTCCAACACATGTGAGAGATGCAACCATATAGCCAAACTGGAGGCTAAGCTCTCTCAACTCAGTACTGGTGGAACCAGTCAGGAGGAGAAGGAAACCACACTCACTACAATTCCAGTCTCACATAGACCTACCACGACAGCAAACCAAACACATAAACACACAAAAACATACTCAGAGGCTCTAAATAAAAATCTGCCTAAGCAGCAGAGACCTCCAAAGCAGACACCCAAGCAACCGCTACCCCAAAACAAAACACGTGCAACACACAGCTCACAAAGCCAGTGTGCCGAACAGTCACAGCCCTTAAGGCTAAACAACACACCTGATACACTTGTAATAGGTGACTCTATCGTCAGGCACACTGACGTCCCACTCACCAGGCTGAACAAGGAGAAGGTCACTTTGAGCTGCCTGTCGGGCGCTAGGATCCGCCACATAACACAAGCACTCAGGTCACTCCAAGGCAAGTACAAATATGACTCAGTCATTGTCCATGCTGGTGTGAATGACCTGAGACGTACCTCCCTGGACTACATGAAAAGAGACAGAGGAGCTCTCTGAGCATGTAGCCCAGGCCGGTATGACCCTGACCTTGAGTAGCATTTTACCCTCACCAAGAATGATGCCACAATATGAAGACAAGATGATCAATTTCAACAACTGGCTTAAGTATTGGTGTCATTCAAAGGGGATCCAATGCCTGTCAGCCTGAGAGAACATGCTCGACAAGCCACGATGCTTCACTAGGGATGGCTTGCACCTGTCACCCCTGGACTTTTGGATATTGGCAAAGGCTCTTGCTACCCCCATAGTGCCATTTTTAGGCAAGGCTCAAAAGACAAACCCACCTCCATAGGTATCACAGGGGATAAGAAACTAAGAGTAATGCTACTCAATGCCAGAAGTGTAAACCTCAAGATGCACGCACTCAAAACTCTCCTTAGCATGGAGAACATCGATATCTGTGCAGTAACAGAAACCTGGTTCAAGGCTCCCGAGAGCACCCCAGCACTACCACGTTATACCTCATACCATGCTTTTCGGCCCCAAAACTAGGACCGAACCACAAAAGGAGGGGGAGTATCAATATTCGTCAAAGATACTCACACCTCCAGGTTGGTGGCACAGCACGAAGTATCAGAGACTATCCATGTGCAACTAACAGTGGGTAAAACTGCCTTCCAGTTTATAGCCTGCTACAGACCACCCTCCCAAACCCAGGAACCCCACTCGGCCTTCCTAAGAACACTGGAAAATATGAAGGTCTCTCCAAACACCATTATATTGGGCAACTTCAACTACCCAAACAGACTGGGAGCATTAGTCTAGCTCCAGCACCCTAGCCCAAAGGTTCCTAGAATTTATAAACTCAAATGCTATGGAACAACTTGTTACCACTCCCACAAGAGGGGAAAACATACTGGACCTGATCATCACCAACATGGGAACTTTATGTTCCAGACCAGATGTGTATCCCTCACTGGTAAGATCAGACCATAAACTAATCTCACTGGATATTCACATCCCGACCCCACCCCATGCCCAGACAACCACAGTGAAAAACTTCTCTAAAGCAAATTTCACGCTCCTCAAAACCGAGGTGGAATCCTTCAAAGCCCCCGGGCCTGTGGAAAAGACAGCCCAGACTGCAGAATCCTTTATAAACGCATTCTATGAACACCTTCAGGAATGCATGGATCATGCAATCCCAAATAAAACCAAGACCCAATCCTCCAAAGGCAGACGTCCTGTCTGGTGGACCCCAGCCATAAACAAACTATACAATGGAAGGAGGAAGCTACTACTTGATAGAGCAAAATCCCAAAAAGGGAAGGCATCTCTGATCAGTATTAGCAAAAAACTATGGGCACTCATAAAATCGTCTAAGGCCAGCTTCGAGAGACAAATTGCACAGGACACTAAGGATAATCACAAGGTTTCTTTAGTTATGTTAGTAACCTGGGTGGGAATTCCCAGATATGCTCAGAATTAGACCAAAATGACAACAAATACACCAAACCCACAGACATTGCCAACATCCTAGCTGACAGGTTCAGCACAAACTCCCCACCAAAAGGGCAAATATCTATCCCAGCAGAGTGCTGCCCCCCTGACATCTCAGATGCTCAGGTAAGAGCCGCCCTCTCCAAAGCAAAAAACACAGCATCAATGGGACCAGACGGTGTCCCAGGCTGCGTCCTACATGAACTCCAAGAAGAGCTAAACCCAAACATAAAACTACTGTTCAATCTCAGCCTTACTACAGGATATGTACCCAAAGAGTGGCGTACAGCAACAGTGGTCCCTCTCCACAAAGGTGGTGCCTCAATGGATCCTGGAAACTATCGTCCCATAAGCCTGACTAGCTTGGTCTGCAAAGCTATGGAAAGGATCATCATGGACCTCATAAATAAAGATATTGGGGACCTACAGACACTGGATCCTACCCAGTTCGGCTTTGTTAAGGGCAGATCCTGCCTCTTAAACCTGGTTGATTTCTTTGAAACAGTCACCAAGGCCATTGACAAGGGGAAGGTGGTCCACACAGCCTACCTGGACCTTGCAAAAGCCTTTGGTACAATACCCCACTCGGGCATTATAGATAAGCTCACCAGCTTAAATATAAACCCCTATGTCACTAGATGGGTTGCAAACTGGCTCAAGGACAGAACCCACATGGTTAGAATTGCTGGAGCCATGTCAGACTCCAAACCAGTTACAAGTGGCGTCCCACAAGGCTCAGTCCTGGGACCTCTCTTGTTCGGTATATATTTCGCAGAGGTACAGGCCAACACAGAAGGACTGTGGCTGACCAAGTTCACAGATGACTGCAAACTGGGCGCCATAATCGACTCTCCAGCCGACACAAGCATCCTCCAAAAGGGCCTTATAGAAACAGACAACTGGTGCCAGAGCCATGGCCTCAAGCTAAATGCCAAAAAGTGCATAGTCATCCCCTTAGGCAAAAACAAAGTGCCCACAATTTACCACATAGGTGGTAATCCATTAAGTACAGAAGAAGTAATTAGGGACCTGGGGACCCAAGTTGATAGCAATCTCTCATTTGACAACCACGCGGCCAAAGTGGTTAGAAAAACATTTTATATAGCCCACCTAATCATGAAGGGTTTCACATCTAGATCAGGGGAGGTCATTGTGCCTCTTTACTCATCCCTCATCAGGCCCATAATTGAGTACAATGCCCCTTTTGAGATGTACCTTACCAGACACCTGCAGCAACTGGAAAGACCCCAAAAGTACCTCACCAAGAGGATCACAGGGCACAAACAGATGCTATATGCTGCCCGGTTAAAGAAACTCCAGCTCTACTCAGTGGCATACCGCCTGCTCAGAGGCGATCTGTGCCTGACGTATAAAGCCATGTCCAACCCGGAATTAATGGACATGTTGCACCTCAGAAAATCCAAATCCCATTGAGCCACGCGCTCGAGAGACTTGAACCTTAGCACTGAAATAAATAGGACATGCTGGAGGGACAGATTCATAACCCAGAGGCTCCCTTCACTCTGGAATAAAATCCCAGTCCAGGTTAGGCAGAGTCCCTCATTGAGTCTCTTCAAGAGGAATCTTGATGAGTGGATGGGAGATCGTATGTTTACACCGGGTATCACTTCTGTGTCACTGTTAGACAGAGGCACAGTATACTAACCTCGAAAAAGGGCATAGCAAAATTAATTTAAAATGTGTGGCGAAAGCCAAACACACTCTGGCTAGGCTTATAAATGCCCTAGGGCAGATAGCCTAGTATGAATCTATGAACCTATATATGTGCAGACATCACTGACATGTGTGTATATATATATATATATATATATATATATATATATATATATATTTTTTTTTAGTATTAATTTTTAACAGTTATACATATGTAGACTTGTATATGTTGATTCACAAACTACAGTACATTACAATGTATTGTACATATGTACACAAAGTGACTGTCCCATTTGTGGTCAGTACTGTGGAATGCCTATAATAAAAGGTGTAGTCTAAAGACCATTCAACATGTATACAGCTCAGATGGCTTAGTGGTAAGTCCCATGACTATGGTGTGCATGGTCCAGGGTTCAAGACCTGCAATGCTTTAAAAATGTTTTTTTCTCCGGAATAAGGCTCATTTAAGCAGTTGTAAGCATGTTTAAAAGTGTTTTGTGCCATTAAAGCAGCAGTTAATTACGGTTAAACAAAATTTAAAAACGTATAACCTGTACGCGCAAACACGGACACATCTGCTAACTACTCAGGATATATACATTTCAGTGAGGTAACATCTCACTGTGTGCTTACATAACATTACAATCTCTGTTGACTTTACTCTCCGGCACTCATGGGCTTATATGGGTGTTTTAAATGTTTATTATACTGAAGAATACCACCTAAATATGCAAGCTGTGGTTAAGATATACTTTTTAACATGAAAAACATCTCTGATTTTATTGGGATTTGAACCATGAATGCACAGATACTATGTGAATGCTGTAACCATTACACTATTGACATTAATGTTGCTTCTGCCTATTTCCCATTTAGATGATTTCTATGTGTAAGCTAGGCTAAGCAAAGGGCGGAGGCGCCCAAACTCACTGAGCTTCACTTACACTTGAAATCAAAACATAAATGAAATGAAAGACTATAAATTAAATTCCTAACTACATTAGGCATAGCCCCTCACTGACACACTTCAAGAGAAACCTTGATGTGTGAATGGGTAACAGAATATACACCCCTGGGATCATGTGTCCCAGAGCCATAGAGCCAGGGGGAGGGGGAGCCCCTCCAGTTTTATAGCTGTAAGACCTGTTGGGGAAATTGAATGGTGTTGATTTTTCATGTTAACATTCCCTATTTAGATCACTAAGTGCCCCCTATCACACTCTGCCACCCCAGTCTTCAACAGCTTCTGGCAACTTTGCCTGGAATCACTTCATTGGTTATGCTTGACAGAGGCTCAGTTACTTCATCAATGGTGCAGAGAAAGCCAACACACTGTAGCTATGCTTCTAAATGCCCTTGGGCAGATAGCCTACTACCTATCTGTGAACCTCTAAAGTGCAGGCCATCATAAAAATATGTGAATGAACAGAGCTTTCAGATCACAATATACAGTGAAAAATCCCCATGTAGTCAGATAACAGTTAAGTACAGCAAGAACATACAGAACACTGATACTTAATCACTCCAAAAGCCTATATTGAAAGCTAAGAAGACCTGTATCAGTTTAAGGCTTTCTGTTGCTTACCAGTGGGTTACCTATAGGACAGATGGGAAACATGCATGCAACAATACCACACCGGCTTGCACATGTCAGCCTTAGGCTTTCAAATACTGGCCGAGGCTACTGGCGCCCCCATGGTGCCTTTTTTAGACAAGTCTCACAGGTGAATCCCACCTCCATAAACAGCACAAGAGCAAAATCAATGCGGGTTATGCTACTCAACGCCAGGAGTTGTAATCACAAAATGCACACACTCACAGCACTCCTCAGTACGGACAATGTCAACATCTGTGCAGTAACTGAAACCTGTTTTAAGGCTCCTGAGAGCAGACCAGCACTACTGGACTACAACCCATACCACACATTTCTGCCACAGAACATGGACTGACAAAGACATGGAGGGGGTCTATCCATATTCATCAAGGATACCTACACTTCCAGGTTAGTGGGGCAGCATGATACCTCTGAGATAATCCATGTGCAGCTAACAACAGCCACAACTGCAATGCAAACTGTGGCCTGCTACAGATCACCCTCCATGACCCAGGACCACCACTCCACCTACCTGGAGACAGTGGAAAACATGACAGTCCTACCGAACACCCTGGTATTGGTCGATTTCAACTACCTTGCCATTAACTGGGAAACTTACTCGAGTACTCACTTCCAGGCCCAGCGCTTCCTGGAATTTATCACCTCAAATGCCCTGTATCAGATGGTAAACTCCCTAACCAGAAGTGGACACATACTAGAAGTGGTAATCACCAACATGGGCGACAGGTGCACCACAGCAGAGATAAACTGGTCACTGGTTAGATCTGATCATAAACTATTCACTGATGATTTCCACACCTAACCATCTCCCCCACCCAAGGTAACCACAGTGAAAACCTTTCCTACAGCTAACTTCACACTACTAAAGACAGAGGTGGGAGGTTTCACAGCCCCCACGGTAAAGGAAAATACTGCTCAAGATAAAGAAAGATTTACAAATGCACTATAAGCACCTACAAGTATGTATGGATCGTGCCATCACTGGTAAACCAAAACTCGCTCCTCCAAGACAAGGACACCACTCTGGTGGACCCCTGCAATATACAGGCTATACAACAGAAGTAGGACAGTAGTCCAGAAAAACAGCAAAACCCAAGAAGGGCAGATATCCGTGACCAGTATTAGTAAAAAATGTAGGTCCCTCATGAAATCATCCAAGGCTAACTTCAACAGGAAAATAGGCAAGGATTAGAAAGATAACCATAAAGCCTTCTTTGGCTATGTCAAGGATCTATGTGTTAACACACACATTTGCACTGTGCTGGTGCAATATATCACAAAATATGCTGAACCTACTAATATCGCCAACATCCTTGCAGATAAATTCAGTGCAAACTTCACCCCCTAAAGAGCCCACAACAATACCAATAAAGTACAGTATCACAGACATCAGAGACACACAGGTGGAAATAGCCCTCTCAAATGGCAAAACACAGCATCAATGGAGGCAGGTGGTGTCCCAGACTGCTTCTTCCAAACACTACAAGATGAACTAACCCCCCCACCTAATTAAGCTTTTCAACCTCAGCCTCTACACAGGCTACATGCCCATACAATGGTGCATAGCAATAGTTATTCCACTCCACCAAGGTGGAAACACAACTGACCATAGTAACTACCACCCCATAAGCCTGACTAGCCTGGTCTGCAAAGCTATGGAGTGCATCCTCATGGCACTCATTAACAAAGACATTGGTAATCTCTAAACACTTGACCCAAACCAGGTCAGCTTGGTTGAGTGCAGATCATGCCTACTAAACCTGTTTGACATCTTAGAGACAGTCACCAAGACATTAGATGAGGGGAGAGGTGGTTCACACATACTACCTGGACCTCGCCAAGGCTTTTGGCACCATTCTCCACTCCGGTATTATTGATAAACTCACCAGCCTGTACATGAACCTATACATCACAGGATGGGTTGCCAACAGGCTTACACATAGAACCCACATGATAAGACTAGCAGCCTCCAGGTCCAACTCTTAACCAGTCACAACTGGTGTCCCACAGGACTCAGTCCTGGGACCCCTACTGTTTGGCATATACTTCTCAGAGGTACAGGCAAACACAGGTGGACTACGGCAGACCATGTTTGGCAATGACTGCAAACTGGGAGCCATAATTGACAGTCCAGCTGACACAGACATCCTTCAAAAGGCCTCACAGAGACCGACACAGGGTGTCAAAGTCATGGCCTCAAGCTAAGTGCCACAAACTGCATGGTCATTCCATTTGGGAAAAACTAAACACCCAAATATAAACACATAAGTGGTAGCCACCTTAATACAGACGAGGTCATAGGGGATCTGGGAACTAAGGCAGATAGTGATCTCTCCTTTAACAATCATATAGCCAAAGTAGTTAGGGCATCCTTCTATGTAGGCCATCTGATTACTAAAGGGTTCACAACTAGACATACTAAGGTTATAGTGCCCCTTTACTCTTCACTCATCAGTCCCATCATAGAGTATGATAACTCATTTGGGATGTACCTCAGGTGACACTTCCGATAGCTGAAAGGTCCACGAACGTACCTCACCAAGAGGATTACTGGCCTCAAACATATGTCCTATGCAGCCAGACTGAATAAACTCCTGCTTTACTCAGTGGCATCTCGTTTACTCAGAGATGATCTCTGCTGGCCAACAAAGCCATGTCCAGCTCAGGCTTAATGGATATGCTCCACCTATGGGAATCCATGTCACAGTGAGTCACACGCTGTAGTGAGCTAAACCTTGCCACAACAATAACTAGTACATGCTGGAAGGACAGATTCTTGTCACAGAAACTCCCCATGCTTTGGAACAACATCCCTAATTACATTATACAGAGCCCCTCACTAACACTCTTCAAGAGAAACCTTGAAGAGTGGATGGGAAACAGTAGATACACCCCAGGGATCCTGCCATTGGCTTTGCTCCACAGAGGGACAGTTAATTAATCAATGGGGTGGCAAAAGCTGACACATTTTGGCTAGGCTTATGAATGTCCTTGGGCAGTTAGCCAAATACCTACCTATGAACCTATACATACAGTATCAGCACATGCTGATAGCTTAATTTACTGTTCAGACTTACCTTGTACCAATAGCAGTTGTGTGTACAATAGTTGAGGGCTCCCTATGTTGGATGCACACAGTAGACTGCCTATACATGACAATTTACAGGTAGTCTTGTGCATGTGTGTGTGCTATCCATTTTTACCGTGTGTGCAGGTAGAGAAAGGTGTCAGTCCCTAGGTGCCTACACTGTCAGTGTGTGTGCTATACGTTCCCTCCTTGCCAAAGCATGGGCATACCAGGCACGCCTCCGTCTGCCTACTGGGGCTGGCTCAAGGTGTTCATGGTCTGAGTACCTCTGTGCCTGTGGGACCCTTGGCAATGGTGGTGGGCTGTGAGGGCTTTCACCATTCTGTCCCTGCTGCAGCTGTTTCTGCAGGATCATACTGTGTAGTGTGGCACATACTATGAAGATGTGGGCACACGTGCCTGGAGAGTACTGCAAGGCTCCACCAGATATGTCCAAGCAATGGAACCGTGATTTAAGCATCCCAAACACATGTTCTATGATGATTCTGGTTTGTGCGTGTGCCTCATTATGGCATTCTTGCATGGGTGTGTGCATTTCTGATGGGATTCATCATCCACGGTTCCAGTGCATAGCCAGCATCCCCCACCAGGTGGCCATTTGGGATGTCCCCCCCTGGCAAATACCTGATACAGCTGTGAGGCATGCCAGATATGGGAGTCGTGATAGCTTCCAGGGCTGCGAGCACACACATCCATGATAATGCCCTGGGCATTGCACACAACCTGGCAGTTGATGGAAGGGTATTCCTTGCGGTTTATGTAGCGCCTACCCTGCTCACCGGGTGGTGACAATGTGTATGTGCATGCAGTCTATTGCACTCAGTACCTACGGGTATTCTGCCACATGGTGGAAGAGATGCATATTACTGGCCATCCCCTCCTGCATTTGAGGGAAGTATATGCGCTCATTGGCATGTGGTAACATGGCAACCAGGAACTGGTGAAGTACCCTGGATGCTGATGCCTGTGAGATCCCCATGATATCCCCACAGTTGGCCTTTGAAAGGTACCTGTGGCTAGTATTCTTAGGCTTCCACATACCTTCGTATTCACTGGGATGGGTTCCCCTCTGTTTGTTCTGGCTCTGAGGCATGGCCGGCACAGCTCCACAAGTTGGTGTAGGGTGTCCCTGTCCACCCTGTAACACTCTACTATCTCCAGATCATGTAGCCCCTGGTAGGTTACCCTGGGTCTGAACACTCTTCTCCTCCTCTGGTGCCTGAGGTCGTTGTCAGCATCATCCCCCACACCACCTTCAGTCTCCAACGCATGCTGGTGGATCAAAGCTATGGCAGCCCCTAACATGCGCATATTAAAAGTTCCCCGTATGTATACTCCAATGGTGCAGTGTGTATGGGAATACACAAGTGTGTGCTAGGTGTTTTCACACTTTATACAATGTGTTATGGGTGCTGATTATGTCATTGGCTGTGTGTGAGTAATTCCAGCTGGAGGGTATCTTAATTATGGGTTTTACAGTGAGTACTGCAAGAGTGGGGACCGTAGTGTGGAGTTATGCTTGCCTGCCTTGATTAATCTGTTGTCCTTTCATTCACTTTTAAACCTGGATCCCCTCTACCCATTGTCAGGCATGCATCCACCTGCCAACTTTCTTGTTTTGTACTTTCCCTACCCAGGCATGTGTTGCAAAATGTGTTTTGTAGCTGATATAATGCAATTCTGCTTTGTTCTGCTGTGACACTTTACTGTTTTTCTTGCAGTACAGCCCCTCCCCTTTCCTGTTCTGCAGGTAGCTGCTTGCAGCCTTGTTAGCTGTTGTCAATGGCCCACTGTAGATTCCTAGGTCTTAATTAGTCATTTGTACTCCAATTTCCCTCCTGCAGCACGTCCTTATTTTTTCCTATATCCTTCCTGTTTCAGCTCCAGTGCACACCGCGCAAACCTGTTTACCGAGTTTAAACACGTTTTATTCTCCATTCACATGCATACTCAGTTACCTTGTGTGTTCTCAGTTAAGCAAAGCTATAGCCAGTTCAACACACCCCTTTCCTGCAGCTTTGCTTAGCTACGGAAAAACCGGATTAGCAATGCTCCAATCTGCTTACAGCAAAGGTGACACACCCCTCTCTTGATGTCATTTTTATCTCAAGGGCACACTTCAGTGTTATAATGCTACGCTGTGAGGTGCATCCTTACACCAGTGAGGAATCTGTGATTCACTATTACTCCTCTCATTTGCATGGCATTGCCTACTAATTCCTAGCTACCGCGCAAAACAATATCACAGCTCCTTAGCAACCCTTGCACCATGGTGTGGTGTAACATGCCTGCCACTGACTATTATGGGGCAATCATGATATGTGTTACATTGCAGTTTTATTCTATATTCTTCTATTTTCCTTGTGATCCTGTTTGCGCACCGCTGCCCTGCGCTTAAACTTCGCGATAGTGCGAACAATAAAATTAAATGTTCTTTTTATATTTTGTACATGTTTTTTATGCCAATGGCTATATATTTAGCCATTGGCATATATTAACAATATAATACATGTGTTTGGTCAGCTGTCATGGCTCTGATTTTATGCTTGCAAAAATGTAAACTGTTTTTTACGGTTTACATTTCTGCGTGCTTACACTACGCCTGTACCACTTCCTGGATCACTAAATATCTTAATTTGCATGCTACACTGCTGCAAATGGGGTAATTAGCATACAGGGGCCGGGAGCTGTGCGGGCGTAGCGTACGCAGGTAGTACACATGGAATCAGCTCGTACCTGGATCACTCGCCAGCCATATTTGGTGTTGGAACGCCAACACTACGCCTGCACCTGGCACAAACTTCATGAATCCCGGGGAATGTCAAAGTCAAAGTAAAGGTGATACACCCCTCTCTTGATGTCATTTTTATCTCAAGGGCACACTTCGGTGTTATAACGCTACGCTGTGAGGTGCATCCTTACACCAGTGAGGAATCTGTGATTCACTATTACTCCTCTCATTTGCATGGCATTGCCTACTAATTCCTAGCTACCACGCAAAACAATATCACAGCCCCTTAGCAACCCTTGCACCATGGTGTGGTGTAACATGCCTGCCACTGACTATTATGGGGCAATCATGATATGTGTTACATTGCAGTTTTATTCTATATTCTTCTATTTTCCTTGTGATCCTGTTTGCGCACCGCTGCCCTGCGCTTAAACTTCGCGATAGTGCGAACAATAAAATTAAATATTCTTTTTATATTTTGTGCATGTTTTTTATGCCAATGGCTATATATTTAGCCATTGGCATATATTAACAATATAATACATGTGTTTGGTCAGCTGTCATGGCTCCGATTTTATGTTTGCAAAAATGTAAACTGTTTTTTACGGTTTACATTTCTGCGTGCTTACACTACGCCTGTACCACTTCCTGGATCACTAAATATCTTCATTTGCATGCTACACTGCTGCAAATGGGGTAATTAGCATACAGGGGCCGGGAGCTGTGCGGGCGTAGCGTACGCAGGTAGTACACATGGAATCAGCTCGTACCTGGATCACTCGCCAGCCATATTTGGTGTTGGAACGCCAACACTACACCTGCACCTGGCACAAACTTCATGAATCCCGGGGAATGTCAAAGTCAAAGTAAACTTTATTGTCATACAGATCAACACAGAGGAAAAAGTGAGCACCACTGCATGAAATTTCAATACTCAGGCTCATACCATATGAATGACAGTTTACAGAAGGAAGACAGATTAAATTAATAAAAAAGTTAAATTAAATTAAATAAAAAAAGATACAAAAAAGTAAATAAAATAAAACAAATTTGAAAGCTCTATTTACACCAGAAACACAACTACAACA
This sequence comes from Protopterus annectens, assembly GCF_019279795.1. Classification (NCBI taxonomy): domain Eukaryota; kingdom Metazoa; phylum Chordata; order Ceratodontiformes; family Protopteridae; genus Protopterus; species Protopterus annectens. The sequence continues at coordinate 60,209,692 of NC_056738.1, forward strand.
GCAGAAATAGACTTAGTAGAAATACAAGGACATGCCAAAAACAGTACTATAATAAATAAGAGAGGCACATATGTAAACTTACCCACCACCAATATATACCATAAACTTACAGTTCACAGTTTTCCTATTGCAGAGAGATGTATGAAGTGAGCTACTCACAAAGTTTATATAAACAATAACATACTGCACACAAATGTTTTACCAATGTAGCGCTTTAGGCTATGGGCTTGTTATTCGGCAGTCTAATAGCATATGGGAAGAAGCTGATATGGAATCTGAATGTCCTGCATCTAATGCTTCTCTAGTGCTTCCTTGTTGGAATATATTTGAACAGTTCATGAGCCAGATGGTGTATATCCCTCAATAGTTTTTGGACTCTGCCACAGCATCTATTTGAATACATGTCCTGTAGGGATTGAAGGTTGGAGCCAATGATTTTTGTGGCTTGTTTAACAATGTTATCCAGTGCCTTCCTATCAGCTTGAGAGCAATTTCCATACCAGACAACAATGTTGTTTGTCAATACACTCTCAATCATGGTTCTGTAGAAGGTGAGTTGGACCTGTGGCAGGAGGTTAGCTCTACGAAGTCTCCTAAGGAGGTGGAGACATTGTTGGGCTCTCTTTATAAGGTAGGAAGTATTTGCACCCCAACTTAGGTCTTGCAAGATAGGTACCCCTAGGAATGTGTGCTATTTACTCTTTCCACTGCAGCACCATTGATGATAGGGGTGTGTGGCTTTTTCTTCTTCCCAAAATCGATGATGAGTTCCTTGGTTTTCCAGACATTTAGTGCTAAGTTGTTGGCAGTGAACCAGTGAAAGAGTTGGTTCACTTCTTGCCTGTAGGCCCCCTTGTCTTCCTTCTTGATAAGGCCAATTACTGTGGTGCCATCTGCAAATTCGATGATTCTATTTGACAGATGCATAGCTGTGCAGTCATGTGTTTGAACTGTGAAAATAATTGGACTGAGTGTGTTTATGTGCATGATTAGAGATTGTCTCACAACAAAGGTCACTGATAGTGTTGGGTAGGCAGCCAGAAATGTTAATTTTGTTAGTGGTGGTCGTGATGAGGATCCAGTCTGGTGCAAACTCCTTATTACTGCATTTGTCTATTTGAGTAGCAGTAATGATAATTTGGGTAAAGCCAAAGAGAATGATAGCGTGGGAGAATCAGAGCTGGAAAGCAGATAATCAATAATAATGTCACCCAAGATGATGGCTTCCTTGCTGATTATATGAAAGATTCAGTAGAGGATTTCTTCTAGTAATGGGATGTTGTCTCCAAGAGGGGTATAGATGGCAGTGATACATATGCTCTTGTGTTTGTTGATTTGCTGGAGAAAGAGAGAGAAAATTATTTCTGCACTGGGAAAGTTGGGATAGGTAAGGGGTCAGGATGTGATTTCTAGGTTGTTTTTTTATATGATAGCCACACCACCAGATTTCTTATATTGTCATTTCTAATGATGTATCCTGGGGAGAGAATTTACTGGTCTTTAATACCTGATTTTGGCCAGGTTTTTGTGGTTATTAGTATGTCAGGAGTGTATGAGGCTATATAGGCATGTAACTGTGGTAGTTTATTGTAGATGCTCTTAAGATTTAAGTTAATCAAAAGTAGACTATTATCTTGGTTGACTGGAAGGGGAGTACAAGGGGCAGCTAGGGCAACAGAGTTGTAAGTTTGTAGAGAGGGTCCAGGAATAGGAAGTATATACCCATCAAAAGCAAGCTTAGATGATAGGTGTTATGTAGTGAAATTTGTTTATATTTTTTTCACCTTTAAATTGTCTATGTGTAGTGTGGGTTCTTCTTTAGTGTGTTTGTAATTAAAGAAAGTATGGGATGTGATAGAGTATAGTCTGGATGCCACAGAAGGTTGAGAAAGGCATGATTTATAAGTATGGTATAGTGTCCTGGAGGTGACAGTGAGGTTGGGTAGCAATGGAGTGTGATAAGATGTGAATGGGCAAGAACAGATAGTGGAAGCACAGGTAGTAAATGAAAGGGCAGCATGGTGTAGTTATAGTAGAGAAATATAAGTCTGAATAATTTAATAAGGGGTGAGCAGTAGAATAAATTAAAGCAATGCTGTTTAAATTGAGGTGGATGCCTGGAATAGTATGGGAGGTAAAAGGTAGAGTGAGGAAGGAAAGACCAAAGGTGGTATGATGTAATATAGTGATGTATAAGAGGGAAAGCAAACAGGTTGGCTGGAATGTGCATGACTGGTTGTAGGTATGGAGTGGGTAGGCTTAGGGAAGTGTAAATGTAGTTGTAGTAGTGTGGGTAGGAAGTGGGGGAATGGTAGTACAGTGAGGGAAAATGGGGCAGATTCCAGCTCCTCAGGGACAGTGAATCAGCGAAAAACAATCAATGGAATTCGCACTGCTAAAGTCTGCAGGTAAATAACTAAGGGTGCTTACCAGTGTAAAGACAAAAATTAGATCATAGACTATGTATTCTTAAAAGTAGTAGAATAAAAACAATATAGGTAGAAAAACACAATAATAATAAGAGAGTAAGTAGTTATCAGTGAAACTTCAGATATAGAAAAAAGAAAAAGCAAACCCAGTATAGAACTACTTATACAGGCAAAGAGGAAGAGTCACAACTGCAGTATTTGGAAATAGCAATTAAGAAAGTGCAGGCAGCCAGCTACAATAGGGACTAAGCAAAGGCAAAGCAGAGGAGAGACACTAAACTCAGTACCATTTTGAGCAGAGCTGACTAAGATGCTAACAGAAGGAACAAGTAAATTCCCCTTACAATGAGTTAAAAGTCTGTAAGCTTTTACAGGGCTGGCTGTTGTATTTACTCTCTTGAAGTCTTGGGGGATGCATTCCACGACTATCTGACTAGTGCAAGTGGATGAGGGTGAACAGCTGGGAACTAATCCCCCCCCCCCCAAGTTAAAATAAATATAAAGCTAACAAATCTTAACACATCATTTGATGCACTTCTAAAATATATTAATATTAAAAATAGTTGACACCACAAAATAATAAAAAGATTTAAAAAATAATCTCTGACCTACAGTAGAAAACCACACACCAGTTATTGTATTCAAGAAACCTATGCAAACTTTCATCACTAACCTTAGGCAATTAATGTACCTTACTGAAGTCAATGAAAAATGCTATTTTTACTTGGAAAAAAAAAACAAATGGAACATGGTTTGGTTTGTGGGATAGATGAAATATGTCTTATGACTGTAATAAAGTCATTGATCAATAGGATAGACACAGCATTTGAAAAAATAGGCTAGTTTCCAAACACACTTGGGTATTCAGTATCAAATACATTTTATACGTGAACTTAATGCCTTTTCAACACATGGTAATAATCCAATGGCAACTTCAATATTTAATCATTAGATTAAAATCCATTACTAAAATAAAAGCTAACCTGACTAGTTTATCTACCTGTGAAAGAATTCAGAATGTCGAATACAATAAGGTGGATGACGGAACATCAAAAACACAGAACGTCGACTTATTGTCAGAGAGTGCATTACAGCTGGGAGATTTTTTTTTACCCTTTCCGCACTGTTGTGCAATCTCAGAATTGGTTTATATATATGTTGTTGTGTCTTTCAGCTTTTCCCGGTTAGGGGTCACCACAGCGGAACTCCGGTCCGCTAATATTTTTACATGCCGAGTTACCAGCCCTGACGCACAACCTTCAATGAAGGTATGCCCATTCACGCATGTCTCCACGCAAAAGACGCTCTAGCTGAGAATCGAACCGGACAGCGTCTTACTGTGAGGCGACAACGCTACCGCAGCACCACCACCGCAGGTATATCTATTTTATATATATATATATATATATATATATATATATATATATATATATATATATATTGCAGGGGGATGTGCGGGTGTACATATGTTGTACTAATCTTGAGTGTGCTGTTGATATTCTGAGTTTCGTTGTTCCTGGTTCATCCTTATTGTATGCCACATTCGGAAAGTTCATCATTCCAAATGTGTTCTGAAAGAACTTTGAAGGTGAAAAAAAACACTTAACATTATCATCAGGTGGTCTATCCACTCATCTTTATAAACCTCTACTAGTTCTTGTTCGCATTCAGAGCATAATGGGAAACAACAGGCTACAACCTAAAAAGACTTTTAGTAGTGTTAACAGTTCCAGAATAAATGTTACAAATATAGAATAAAAAAATTATGCAGAATGGAGGCAGGGGTGCAGCAAAGCCTGAATTTATCCCTAAAGAAGTGGTGAAGTTGCTAGTATTGGAAGAGGTAAGTGTTCCTTATAGTACAAGTGTGTACACCATCAAGGGATTTAAGTTCATAGTCATATAAGAAGTGGAAATACTGTGCAGCCCTTTTACTTCATCATGATTCAAGTGTAAATGAATTTAAGGCAGTTCAAAAATCCAACCACCCATCTAAGGAGAACAGCGGGCAGGACCAGGTCCTTTTATGTATAAAGTTTATATGAAATCTTTGAACTAAAAAGACTATATTCACATATTACGATGAGCAAACTGACTTTAGATTTATCTGACAACTAAGGGCAAAGGCCCTCACCATGATCCTGTGAGAAGATGCTGACTGACTACTGATAGGTGACTACTTCTGAGTGTAGTATAGAGATCACTTGGAGAAGCAGTCAGGGAGGTTTTGTTAAGGCCTGCCACCAGCCTAATACTGTTCCAATGATACAGGCTTTGTATTGTCAGTATACTTGAAGTCCTGAGGTCTCATCTGTCCTTAGAGTAATACCACAACACTGACTCAGCAGTAGATCTCCCAGGTGACCAAAGAAATGCTACAACATCTCTGTCCCACTTCTACAACTGTTTGCAAGGGAAGTTTAGAAGAACAGTCTGAATAATAAAATTAAGTTTAATGTGGAGACTTCTTCTGACTAGAGCAATGCTAAGCTCTACCAGTAAATTCCATCCATGCCACATTGCTACATCTTTGGAGACAATAGTCTATATAATTCCCTATTAAAATTACAGTGAGGTGAATACCCAACTATTTAAAACTAGTAATGTTCCAAGTAAAGTTTTACTGTTTTCTGAAAGACAGCAGAGGATCTATGTGTAGAATGGAGGGCTTGGTAAGATTAATTTTATAACTTAATACCTTATGCCAAAGTGTGATAAAAGGAGATACTGCCAGCATAGCTAGCTAGAATATTGTAAATAATTATGTCATTGGTGAATATCAAAATGATTTATACAAGATGCTTGTGTTACAAATGTATTAGAACTGTATGTTATGTGTATATCAAACTGCTCTGTACAGACGTTTGTGTTGAAAATATATTTTGAAAAGTGCGTTTGCTTAAAATGTATCCACAGTGTGCCCCCTACTGGAAGAGAACAGAAACGTACATGCACTATTGTAACTGTTTAAATGTACATATTTTAAAAGAGGAAACTGGAAGATTAACTTCAGTCCAGCAAATTTTAGAAAATATTTGAAATTAAATTACTTTATAGGCTAGGTCATAAAAGATGGTATCTCTCAGTTTTCAATGCAGCTATAATCACAGAGTCTTACTAGGAAGCCTTCTGTATTGTTTTTTACGTGAACTAATTACTAGTCTTGAAATGTGAAGTAATGCAATTGTTTTATGACTTCCAGCATTTGCCAAATATCTGAGCAAATGGACTTAGAGGAGCATTTTTACAGGTAGATGTTAAATGTTACCAGCTGTCAGCAATGGGGGCTTCGGCCTGGGAACTAGAAGTCAGATGACAAAAAGTGATGTCATTCTGCAAACTATCCCAGCAGTAATATTTGAGAAGTCTCTTAGTGAGACAGAGCATTCTGCATTCTGTCTTGGACCTGACAACAGCTAGGAGATCCATTCCCCACATCTGCCTTCCATGCCAACCTGACTAAAGCAGAAATGATTACACCCTTAGTCACAGCTGCATCACAGACCAGCAACCAGGAAGACAGCCAGACTGGCCTTAGGGATGTACAAATCTTAGAAAATGGACAATTCAACTTTGCCTCAGAGGACTTAAAAAATCCATCTGGAGTTAAAGAGACTTGAACTGGAGGCCAAACATTTGGAAATAGAATCAGCAGAGAAACTGCAGCATTTAGGGGCTGAAGAAAATGAGAAACCATGGCATTTAGAGGCTGAAGAAAATGAGAAACTGTGGCATTTAGAGGCTGAAGAAAATGAGAAACTGTGGCATTTAGAGGCTGAAGAAAAGGAGAAATAAAAACAAATGGAACTGTGATTAGCAGGCAGACTGAAATGTCTGGAAGCCAAAGAAAATGAGAGGCAGAGGCAACATGAAAAGGAAATGCTGACTCTTCACTAGGGTAATGGAGATAATGAGGAAGGGAGTAACCAAACCTCAGAAGCAATAAAGGTCAGTAAATTTCTTCCACAATTTACAGAGGTTGATACTTCCCTCTACAGTTTATGGAGGGGGATAATTTTAATAGTTTTATTCATATGTTTGAAAGGGTATGTAAACAGTATAATGTTGACCAAGGGCTCTGGGTATGGTTCCTGACCCCCTTACACCACGGTAAAGCTGTAACTGCTGTTTCTAAATTGTATGATATGAATTGCTTAAATTATAATACAGTTAAAAATAGTTTATAAGAGTGTTTTAAGTTAACACCCGAAGCTTATAGAAAAAAGTTTTGTGAGCATAGACACAAAGCAGATGAAAGTGTGTGTGATTATGTTGCTGAGTTAAGCACTTATTTTCATAGGTGGATGACTGGGTGTCAGGTCACCACTTTTGAAGGCTAGCAGACCTTTTGGTGAGGGAACAAGCCCTTAGCACTTTGCCTGAGGACATGAGAATCTGGTTGGCAGAGAATGTAACACCACAGGGGAGTTGGGGAAAAAAAAGAGACCTATACCTAGCAAGCAGGGCATCACTGCACAGGAAAGGGATACCCAGTGCTGTATATGGGTCTAAGGGAACCCATAGTGGGCAGCCTAAACAGCCCCAACAGAGTACACCAGTAATAGGGAAAGCCACTAGTTCAGGTACATGGCCGGGATCAAGGGTTAAATGTTTTATATGTAATCAGTGGGGCCATGTAGCATATAGATGTCCATGGAGGCAAGGTGGGGGACAAAATGTAGGGGAGCCAGCAAGTGGGAATAACAGAATGCCAGTGGTAAGCTGCCTGGAGCAACAACAAGGGTACCAAACTACCACAAGAGGTTATATCCTGTCTTAGATGATGGGAAACAGGTCACTGTTAAGAGAGACACAGCCTCTGGCCTAACTTTGGTGAAGCCTGCAATGGTTAAAGGGGAGCACTTCTTTCTTGGAAAGTCTACTCCAGTCAGAGCTTTAGGAGGGACCCCATTCCAAATACACTTGGCTAGGGTTCACCTTGCCTGGAAGGGTGGAAAAGGAAGCAAGCAAGTAGGTGTGTTTGAGGATATCCCCACAGATGTCCTGATAGGGAATACTTTTGATAATGCAGTACCTTGTTCATGCAGTTACATTCAGTCAGGCTTGGAGACAGGCATGTGGGCCTGGTAGCGTGGGGGGGTCAGAGAGACCGCACACTTGAAGCCAGGACTGATGAGGTGGTTACTTCAGGGAGAGAGCTACCCTGTAGCAGTGAGACTGAAGGTGAGCCACAGCTGCTGGTAGGTACTGATGTTCCCTTGGACAGAGTGACTGCAAGGGCAGAGGTGAATTGTAGTACCCAAAGTGACAGTGAGGCACTGCTGTCAGAGAATTCTAGACTTCCTGTGGAAGGGGAGCTGGGAATGGTTACAAAGAGAGAGTTGAGACAGACTCAACTCTCAGCCTTACATTACAAGGTATGAGGGAGGTAAGCCAGTGAGGCACCTGATTCTCAAGAAAAAGGGAAATCTGTATACTGGGACAAAGGGTTACTTTATACACAGTGGACCGCCGAGGGTGAGCTAGAGGGTAAGAGAATACAGCCTGAGATTTCCAGGGATGCAGCAGGTACTGCAAGACCTGTGAGCAGTGCCAAACGGTAGGGAAGCCAGGAGACAAGATCAGAGTTCTTTTGATGCCTTTGTCTGAGATTAAGGAGCCATTTTAGAAGGTTGCTATGGATATTGTGGGGCCTCTGAGTACCCTACGTTCCACAGGAAAGAAGTATAACCTAGTGGCAGTAGATTATGGTGCCATATACCCTCAGGAGGTGGCTCTGTCCTCCATTGAGGCAGAAAAGATTGCAAATGCTTTGCTAGAGATATTCAGCAGAGTAGATTTCCCAAAAGAAATACTGACTGACAGAGGTGCCAATTTGATGTCAGACCTGATGGCTTGTCTGTGGGAGCGCTGTAGGTTGAAGCACCTAAAGACCACCCTCTACCACCCGCAGACTGATGGTCTGGTGGAGAGGTTAAACTCTCACTAAAGACCATGCTATGGGCATTTGCAGTCCAGTTTAAGAGGGAGTGGGATAAATATTTCCCTCATCTGTTGCTTGCTTAAAGAGAGGTGCCCCAGGAATCCACAGGTTTCTCACTTTTTGAGTTGCTGTATGGGCATAGGGTGAGGGTACCTCTAGATTTGATTCATGAAGAGAAGGACAGTGAGAGCAAATCCCACAAGGACTTGGTTGTGGCACATATCCTAACCCTCAGGACAAAGCTCATGGAACTCATGGGCTTGGCCCAGGAGAACTTGGCAGAAGCCCAACAGCAACAAAAGGTCTGGTATGACAGGAATGCTCAAGCTAGATAGTATGCTGTGGGGCAGCAGGTTATGGTTCTCACTACTGTCAGACACAACAAGCTGCAGGCAGCTTGGGAGGGATTCTTCAAAGTGGTAAGGAAAGTCAGTAATGTTATCTACATGGTAGAGCTCCTAGGCAGGAGGCAGGAGCACAAACTGTACCATGTTAACACCATGAAACCTTACCATGACAGGGAGGCCCTTGTGCTAAATATTTGCAGTAGATGGCAGGAGGAGTCTAAGGGAGATCTATGGCTACAGGGAGCCAGCCAAGAAAATCCCAAGTTACTATGGTGGAGCCTAGGGTTGCAGGCATATGATATGACAGTGCAACACTGTAATGGGGTCAGCAATGCAAAGACATCTGAGATCTCAAGACAGGGAATGGAGTAATGCATTCTTAGATAGGCTCATTCCTCTCAAGCAGCGTTTCTCAGGGGTCACTTGAAAATCTAGCTCAAGTCTTTGAAGGGGGGAGAAGTGTGATGAAAGGAGATACTGACAGCACAGCTAGCTGGAATTCTGTAAATAATTATATGTCATTGGTGAATATCAAAATGATTTATACAAGATGCTTGTGTTACAAATGTATTAGAACTGTATGTTATGTGTATATCAAACTGCTCTGTACAGATGTTTGTGTTGAAAAGGTATTTTGTAAAGTCCTTGTGCTTAAAATGTATCCACAGTGTACCCTTCTGGAAGAGAACAGAAATGTTCATACACTACTGCAACTGTTTAAATGTATATATTTTAACAGTGAAAACTGGAGGGTTAACTTCAGTCCAGCAAACTTTAGAAAAAATATTTGAAATTAAATAACTTTATAGGCTAGGTAATAAAAAGATGGTGTCTTTCAGTTTTCAAAGCAGATAGAGACACAGAGTCTGTACTAGGAAGCTTTCTGTGTTATTTTTAGGGTGAACTAATTACTAGTAATGAAATGTGAAGGAATGCAATTGTTTTATGCCTTCCAGCACCTGCCGAAGATCTGAGCAAAAGCCCTTGGAGGAGTATTTTTCCAGGTAGATGCTAAACATTACCAGCTGCAAGCAATGGGGGTTTTACCTGGGAACTAGAAGTCAGATGACAAGAAGTGATGTCATTCTGCAAGCTATCCCAACAGTAATATTTAAGATATTAATTTGAGAAGTCTCTTGGTGAGACAGAACATTCTGCATTTTGTCTTGGACCTGACAACTAGAAGATCTATTCAGCACATCTGCCTTGCTATAGTAAGTTATTAGGGAAGAGTATAATTCTCTTAGATATAGTCAGGAATAAAGCAAAGCTTAATTTAGGTATTTTTCTTTAATTATTTCAGACTGTCATGCAATGTTGTTTTAAATATTTCCTGTGGTTCTAAACTCTGATGTCAATGTGTATATATATTTAGTATTGTCCTGTTCTTTTATTATTTATTATTAAATATATTTAAACATTTCATTGTGGCTGATCTGTGTAGAGATATTTAAGTTTTGAAAGTACTTGCATATTTATTTGGTGACACTGTGTGGGCCACTCCTAAGAAGCTTGGTCTTGATCAAACTACCATTTGTATTAATATTACACAGCAAAATTGATCACCCTTTGTTAAGGGCCCTAAAGTAGCTGATAAGGAGTGACTGGTGGCAATGATAACTACCTTATAGTCTGGGCAGAGAGGGGAATAGATAGTAAACCTGAGCCAACCTTTCCCAGGTATGTGAGGGCATAAATCAAACCTCAAAGAGTATGTGTATCAGCTATTTGGGCAGGGATATGAAGCACTGGTTGGACACAGGAGGTCTTGGCTTGGTCACTCAGCTGAGATCTCAATTCTATTGCTGTGCCAGTGGGTAGTATTATTGGGTATCTGGAGAAAGAGGGAGAAACCAGCCCTGGACTGACTGTGGTCTCTGTGTGCTCTTAAGGGAAAATGCACTGGATACAGAGAGCTGCATCTGGAAATACTATGTGTGTACCTGATATCCTCTCAGTGAACATCCCCCATTGTTGCCAGTGGTGAGGACTGAGGCTCCTTGATTACTGGTTGCAGTGGTGAGTCGTTGCACCATGTTTGGAGTACCTCCCACATTCCAGTAATACAATGAATAAGTTTCTGCATCAGAAGAATCAGATCATCTGCAAAGAGACAAAAGTCCCTGGTCAGTTGTTCAGTTACATGCACACAGTGGGTGACCTTCAGTTCACCCGAGGGTAAAGCTAGTTGTTCAATGTAGATCACAAATCGAATTGAACAACTAAGTTTAACCTCTCATGATATTGTAATAAGGGTTGGAATATGGGACCCAGTCTTACGCTAGTGGCTGTCCCCAGGTAGACAGTCCAATAGCTTGAATGAAGCAGTCCAGTAAGACAAAGTGAGCAATAGCCATAAATAAATCATGCCGTATCACACAGTTAAAAACTTTTCCCACATTTATTGTACAAATTCACCTCTCTGGATCCCCATCTGCAAAGTGTCTTGATCCACTGCACTGCCCTAGGCAGATTCTCCCTTGACAAACCTAGCTTGCTTCCTGTGAATGCAAATAGGAATGTATGGCTTTAGTCAGGCAACCTAGACTAATGTGAAGAACTAATTCAGTAGAAATACAGTGTGTTAGCTACTGGGAGAAATGGCTCCTTCCTGGTTTCATTTTGGACAGAGGAGATATTTCTTCCATATAAAGTTAAAATATACTTTCCTGTAAGATCAGAGGACTTGGTTCATAAAGCATAGACTTACCACTCAGTACAAAATTAATTTACTAGACTTATAGTAGAAAATATTTCATGTACAGGGATACGGATTTACAGTTCTCAGAAAATGAAAATCCATTTTCATGTGATTAAATTCAGGAATTAAAACTATGACTTTAAGTGTAATTATCAAGCCGTTACAGTGATTTCATTATAATTTTTCAGTGCATCTATATCTATACAAAATTAAATAGGTTCTTAGTCAAACTGACAGTATTATAAGTAGTGAATATGAGTGGAAATACAGGTAATCGTGAATGAGTGCTCTGCTCTGAGATGCCAAATTCCTAGCATTTCCCAGTTAAAATGGAAAATTAACTCAAGCTGTACATATAGACAGAAGAGGTACAGATGGGTTGATAGATTGGTAAGTAAGTATATGGATAGATGACTGAAAGACAGACAACTAGGTAGATAAATGCATCTCACATAAATAGCCAGAGAATTATCAATAAATACTGATAGATGGATAGGAGACCAAAAGATGGACTGGTACATAGATAGATAGTCAGATAGGCAGACGGACAAAAATAAGAAAATAGAAAACATAGAATCAAGCTAGGAGGGTCATCAGGAAGTCACGACAAGATCACTGTTCAAAGATAGGATGTGCCTTTATGCTGAGAGGACACAGCAAATGAACTATTAATGTTCCTATCTTATTGTGAACTAAACCATGCATAGAGTTGTGTGTATGTTACTTCAGTAGACTGCAGGGTGCAGTGGCTGGCCCAAGCTAAGATGGCTGCATGAATTAATTGCTCCCAAGGTTTCATCTATAATTCACTGCAATGAATGTGTACAACCAGCACTGCTTAAAATTTTACAAAATAACATCAAATTACAATGAATGAAGTTGTTAATTGTAGGTTGTTCACCACTTCATTAAGGTTTCTTCAACTGTGTCAGCATAACTGAGGTTTCTGATACCAAAAAATATTGGGAACTCTGGCTTCTCTTAATCAAAGTGTAGTACGAGACACTAAGGTTATTCATATGACTCAGAATGAACATGAGCAGAAATAGATATCCTGCAAGCTGTGACCACAGAGATGAAGATGCAGTTTCAAGAATATTAGTAAATATCATGCAGTATGTGCGGAGTCTGCATGTCCTCCCTGTGGTCGCGTGGGTTTCCTCTGGGTGCTCCGGTTTCCTCCCACATCACAAAGACATGCAGTAGGTGGATTGGACACTCTAAATTGGCCCTAGGTGTGAGTGTGTGCCTTCTGTGGAAGGTTGGGCGCCGGGCTGACAACTCGACACCGTAAAACTCCACTGCCAATCATGAGCAGACAGATGATCCCCTGTGGCGACCCCTAACTGGGAAAAAGCCGAAAGAAGAAGAAGAATCATGCAGTAATAGTAACAGAATTAACAATGACATGTGGCAGCTTGATTCCTTTGAAGTGAAGAAGTACCACTTCAAGTGCAACGCAGTCTTGTTATGAAAGAAAAACGTATACATTTTCTGTATAGTGAGCAGTCATGATCCATAGTTTGTTTCTTTAGGCTTTTCCCGGTTAGGAGTCGCCACAGAGGAACTCTGTTCCGCTAATGATTGGCAGTTGATTTTTATGTACCAGCTTGCCAGGCCTGATGCACAACCTTCAATGAAGGTACGCCCATTCATGCATGTCTCCACGCAAAAGACGCTCTAGCTGAGAATCAAACCAGACAGCGTCTTCCTGTGAGGCGACAACACTACCGCAGCACCACCATCCACTCCAACTTAGCTCAGTGTGGAGAATTTCATCCAAACCCTGGCTCCTCCCCCACCACCTTGCTACCCTCCAAAATCCCTAAACTTTGTCACCATTAATATGCAGAGCATCAGAAACAAAGTCTCGGATCTGCATGTCCAGTTAAACCAAAATAAATCCGACTTCACAGCCATCACAGATACTTGGCTAAAACCATATATCAGAGATGCTGAATTGCTACCCCCTAATTATAGCTGCCTTAGGACAGACAGACCAAAGAAAAAAGGCGGCAGCATCACCTTAATTTATCCAAATATTTTTACAGTAGTTCAATACACAAAACCTATCCCACAATTCTCCACTGCAGAGATACTCCTGGCCTTCCTAAAATTGAACAACTGTAAAAACCTTTGTATCATGGTCATATACATTGCTCCAGGCAATAACATACCTATACTTGAAGAGATTCTTGCCTGGACTACTACTAATATCAATAACAAAACTATTATCTTAGGCGATGCTAACATCAATTGGCATGATATCTCAAACAATGACCCCTCCAACAGCATTAGCCTATACAATTACACTCAACTAATCACAGACATCACCAAACCCAACTATAAAAACAACAAAGGCTCAGTCCTTGACTGGATTCTGGTATCTAACCCAAACAAAATCTCCTCGGGTACACTACCAAATAGTATTAGTGACCACTCACATGCCTTTGTAATATGTAAGGTTATCCTATCCCACACCAGCACCAAGTCAAGCACACTAGGGATTTATCCAATGTCTCCCCCTCTACCTTCAATGAGATCTTATATAGTATGAACTGGACACCATTAAAACATCTCCCACTCAATGATGCTGTTGAGTTCTTTAATTTAACATTTCTTGAGATCTTAGGTAGGGTAGCCCCACCTCACCTGAAGAGAGTTAAGGCTAAACATGCCAAATGTCTGATCAAACACACTAAGGAAATTATGTCCTCTAGAGACAAAGTCTGGAAAGCCTGGCAAAGAAACCCAACTGACATCACTCATTATAAACAGCTACGCAACCAGGCAAAACATCGAGTGATTACAAATAAAAAAGAACATTTCCAAACTCTTCAAAACCAATACAAACAAAACTTTAAAAAGTTCTGGGGAAGCATTCAACTCCCTACTTTGTCCAGGCACTAAAAATAATCCTTGCCCAAACCCTGACAAGACTCCCACTGAGATAGCTACTCTCTAACTCTAACTTTACTGACACCATAGCAAAGCTAACCTCCATCTTCCCACCAGCAAACCACAAACCACCTAATACTCCATCATCTCCCAGCCCAAACTCTATATCTAGTTTCACATTCACACCAATACCCACCTCCATTATACAACAACTCCATTATACACTCAAACCATGCACAAATGCTCCAGATGTCTTACTGGCTGAATTTCTACAATTAGCTGCAAACTCCATTGCCTATCCAGTCAGTATACTCCTCAATAAATCCATTAAGGAGGCCGCCATACCTAACATTTGGAAGAAAGAATTTGTTCTTCCTCTACATAAAGAAGGCTGCAATTCTGATATCTCTAATTCCTGACGTATAGCAATCCTCTCCCCAATCTCTAAAATATTAGAAAAATGTGCTCACATTCACCTTCTCAATTATCTTGTTAATAACCACATCCTCTCCCCTACTCAGCACAGCTTCAGGCCAGGGCATAGTACCAGCACTGCTCTCATATCCTTTCTGGACACAGTAAATAGGCCTTGATATGCTGGATACTTAGTTTCCTCACTCTTCCTAGACTTCTCAAAGGTCTTCAATATGGTTTCCATCCTCTACTACTTACCAAACTCTCCAACTTAGGTAGCTCACCCCTTACCCTGGACTGGTTTTCTAATTATCTCTCAGACAGGCAACACGCCACCAAATGGCAAAAATCCTGCTCACCATTTCTGAAGACAACAAAAGGTGTCCCCTAGGGTTAAGTACTAAGCCCCCTCCTATTTAGCATATTCATCAATAACATCCATACCATGCTTACTCATGGCACGGCTATCCAATATGCCAATAATTCTATAGTCATCTGCTCTGCCAAGACTGTGTCCGACCTGCAGCAACTTGCCCAACAGGCCTTTACAGAAACCGAAGCTTGGATGTCAAGCAACCATCTTGCTCTTAACCCTAGTAAAACTAAGCTGATAATATTCACCCCCCCAAAAAAAAATATCCCCCTCAACCAAAACTAATTCTTTGTCCATTCCCTAAATAATACTAGCCCTGCCATCATTCCAAGTACCAAACTATTAGATGTCATTCATCATTGATGAAAATCTAACATTCAACCTCCATATCCATAACAATATAAAAAAAAACACATCAGAAACTACGTACGCTCTATAGACACAAGCACTTCCTTAACTTCATGGCCAAGAAAGCTCTAGCCTCTTCTTTCCTGCTTCCATCTCTACTTTATGGTGCCCCTCATCCTCACCAACATACAGTCCTCTCTGAAAACCAAACTTGACTCGTGCTACAGTAAGATCACCAAATTTGTAACTAACTCAAAATATTCATCCCATCACTGTCTATCTTTACCAACTAAACTGGCTTGAACTGCCACAACACCTCACATACCTTCAACTAACTACTGCATAAAATGTATTTACAAACCATCTATCAACTTCAATGTTTTACTCCAGTGTAACTGTATTGTACTCTATAATATGTGTTATTTTTGTGTATGCACTGTCATATTATGTTGGAGCTTTTCTCCCCAGGCTCCACTGAAAATGGGGTCACTTAGGCCCCGTGGACCATCCCGGTAAACAAATGCAATAAATAAATAAAATGCCTTGATGGCCCAGGTGATGCCTGAAAAGGGCCTCCAACCTGTGTATTTAGACAGTTATCAAATGAAAAAAATTAGAAAATAATAATAAATATATGGCATATCATTTTGAGAATTCCAGGTCACTCAGAAAATGTGGAAGGGAGATGTCTATTAGAATTCATCATTGGTGCTATCTGATGAGATATTTAAATAGTGAACATTCACTCACAGTACAGGGTTGAGCAGGCACACTGGATCAGTGTCCAAAATTCTTGTTTTAACAGTCTATGTCTCCGCTATTTTATTATATAATTCTGGAGTTACCAACAGGGGGATGAGTGCCTTAACTTTTCTAAAATGGACCTCACAAAAGCAATCAAATTATAAAAATTCATGAAGCATATGTGGTGCAACATGCCTCTATTTGGATTTAAAAGAAAATAAAGTCTTTTCTGTTTTACTATTAATAAATCTAGAGGTAGCCCTTGCCCTTGGCACAAAGGGATAAAGCCCTGACTAGGACTCAGACAACCTTTGCTTGATTTGTGACATGGGAGCAGGAGGAAGCAGCAGGGGACGGAGGAAGTGAAGAGCCAGTGTCACCTTGCTCACCCTCAGGGAAGGAGGTGGCTCACCTTGTGGCACTGGCAACCGCTGAAGGAGTGCAAGTATATCTGCTCTAACAATAAGCCTAGTGAGCCCACACTAGACAGTGGTGCTCAGCATAAGACAGGACTGGCATGTGTGACTGCGTACATGTGCCCTCCTCAAGGTAGCTATGGTGGGGCTCCCTAGCTGTTAATGGGAGGAAGTTAGGAAGGGGGGTGGACTATGTTCCTAGCATACAAATGATGCCTCCCACTCCTTCCACACTTGAATATTACCCGAGAGGAATGACTGCATCATAGGGCTCTCATCCCTGGGGAATGAATAGATCAACAGAGTATCCAGAGGTAGGTATTCATGGTCTCAGGCTTTGGAATAAAAGAAGACAACTGAAATTTGGTGATAAGGTCAGTATTATGCACAATTTCCAGCTATGTGAACATTTCAACAAATAAACTTGCCTTTGGCACTATCTTCATTTAGTGAGCCAGAATCCTACTGCTAAGTAAGCCATCTGGTTTCTGCTACTGCCTCTATTCTCTGTACAGCACTGAATCAATTAACTAAACCCACCACCTTAAAAGGAAGATGAGATTTTTTCAGGCTATATCCCTAACCACTACTCCTCTATTCCTTGTTGGTCCATTAATTTCCCAAAACCCTCAGTACATTACAACACTGTAACAGGGAACTTGAAGCTGGGATCAAGGGCATCATCCAGTGGGGTTTAGGAATTTTTTTTGTATACTCCTATTCCTAACACTGTTCACCCTGTTGTCCATGGCTGGCCTTAGCAACTGCTAGTATTTATTTTCATACTGTATAAGAATAACTACGGAACAGTCAGGCTCCAATCATAAACCCCATGAAATCAAGAAAATGTCGTACCTCTCTATCTCTCTCTGTCTTTAAATTAATCCTGGTTTTATTATGTTTCGAGGCTGTTTGGAGTGGAACACAAAGACAGGTGATTAGTCAGATTAGTTTTGTGTTGAAAATCCTGTCAAGCACTCCGCAACAGCAACTACTAAGGGAGAGTGAGCAGTTAACACTTTGAGCCATATATGAGGCATGCAGCTGCTAATAATAATAGACAAGTCACTAGTGCAATGCATGATGGGGAATGTCGTCCACTCCACTAATGAGAATTATAACTACTAAGCCACAAGACTACCAGTAGGAAAATCTCTTACACTTTGCTTTAGTGTCTCTCAGCAACTCTCTGGGCCACAAAAGGCATAATGACACTGTCATAGCCAGTGTGGGGCCTCCAAAGGGAGCAGGGCCCTATTGGTTCATATAGATCCAATTGGCTTAAGGCTGGCCCAGAATGCTCCATATATCATACACAGTGTAACTGTGTACTTCACCCTACCTGCAATTCTGCCTAGAGTACATGCCCACTCCTTGTACAAATGCTCCAGTCTTCCCTTATCTGTAGCTTTTATCATGAAGGGCTCAAAATTATGACCAAACCCTTAAGATGGTCCAAAATCAAGGTCTGGGAGCCCAAGGTAGAGAGCACCCCAGTAATGGAGGTGTGAAAGTGCTAGTGCATGAATGACAACTGCAAGATTCAAGAGCCTGAGTTAGGTGTTTAATCTAAGCTGTATTCCAGAGAAGATAATAGAAAGTTTTTCAAAGCAAGAAACTTGTTCATTGTTACCCCTTCATCTATAATGCCACACTGTGCTGGGAAAATTCCAACCTGCTCCCAGGGTATATAATCATGCAGTAAATGTATGATACTATAGAGGACTTGCCACTCACATTTATCAGTAGTGCCTAGATCTCAGTGCGGCTGAGGGTCACATGGTTAACAAACAGCTTATAATTTATCTAAGTCTAACTCTGTTGGCAGGTTTCTTAAGTGACTTCCAAAACAAAAACTGTCAGAAAATCTGCAAAGTGTGTTATTGCAGGGCAAGCCCCCCGTACCTCTAATTCTTAGTAAATATAATCATCTCCAACACCATATCAGCGTAGAAGGAAAGATGCAAATTTATATCAGGGTCACACTTTTAAAAACAGGACTCAGGGAGACAACTAACTGCTTAGATGACACTGACATCTTCATAAAAACGTTACCAATGATAAACACTTGCCCCTGAGGAAAGAAGTGTAACTGGAAATTATCTGAATATTAATAAAACCCTAAATGTCTTTTCTTAACAATCTGTCTCAGCAGAAGCAGGCACACTGTGCATCACAATAGAGTCTGGACAGAGCCTAGTAGACCCCCGCATTCCATAGTGTGTTTCAAGGAAGAATAAATATCACAGTCAGCCCTCTGACACTGTCTCAAAAAGTAAAAAGAAAATCATTCAACGGTTATATCAGAAAGGCCACTGCGAGAAACTGGTGGTCAATCAGAACTCCATGACCATCAGTGTAATATGTTGATAAGAGAGTTTAAGGATAACAAAGATTGAATAAAACAGATGATCCCTCATCACAAGAAGATAGTTAACTACCCCACTGAGGGCCATCTCACTGATGTCGCAGCTCCTGAGAATAAACTGCCAACAATCAAGGAGTAAGGTGTGATAAAACATTACACTCAAGTTGAATATGCATAATTTCTGTAACATAACCAATAAAAATGAATGGTAGAAAATGAGTGATATTTCTCCAAACTGAACATATCCAAAAGCAGTTTCTTAAATTAATATGTAGCTAAAGCAGCTTTAAATACAGAAAGAAAAACAGCTGGGATCAAGGAAAAAAGTCTGAAATTATTCAGTTTTGAGAACTCAACCAAAATAGAATTAGATTAGTTGACCCTAGATACAATGCACATGTTGTAGGTCAGAAGCTCAAGATCAGACATATGAGGTCAGAATAACTGCCTATTGAAACTCAATGAAGTACCATTAAGGTGGCAAATGTAATAAACCATAATACCTTTTGGAAGCTGCCTGCAGAGTTTCTGTTGTTATGAGGTCAGCTTTATTAATGAAGAGACAAGCAGCTGCCGCATACTGATAGGCACAAAATTATTTCCAAATCGTAAGATGAACTTGATTGCACAACCAGCCTATGATCTGAAAAAAGTATAGCTGGTCAATTCAGTGCATCAAAAATCAGCCCAAACAAGAATGTGATCCCTTTACTAACTGGTGTCATGAATTATGCTGATCCTGTCTAAGCTTGGCTTGAACCATATCCAAACAGCTTGATGGGCGATCCAACCTATGACCAAGTCTTCTTAGATCAGGGAACTGAATTAAAAGCCTTCACAGCTTTGTCCTCAGTGGGTGTATGACATGTGGCACATCGCTACAGCTTATCACCAATGACACTACATAAGAGATCACTAACTGTGACAAACCAAAATGCTGCCAGCCCAGCTAGCTGGAATTTTGTAAATAATTATATGTCAATTGAGAATATTAATAGGATTTATATAGAAATGTAACAAAAGGAGACACTGCCAGCTCAGCTATCTGGAATTTTGTAAATAATTATATGTCACTTGTAAATACCAACATGATCCATATGCTTGTCTTACAAACGTAAGAGAACTATATGCTAGGTGTATATTAAACTACTGGTACAGAAGTGTGTGTTGAACAGGGTTTATACAGTACTGAACTTCAAGGATGTGTCCATAGTGCACCCTACTGGAAAAGAGCAGAAATGTATATAAACTATACACCTGTGCAAATGTATGTTTTAATAGTAGAAACTGGAACATACAGAGTTAACTTGCAAAACTTCAAGAAAATAAGTTGAAATTAAAATGTTTTATGATTGTGCTATGAAAGTTAGTTTCAATGCAGCAAGGAGACAGGATGTCTAGAACTAGGCTGCCTTATGCATTGTTTTGTAAGTGTTTTATTGTTTTGTGTTCTCTAGGAGGTACAAACATCTGAAGGCTATGTATTCTTGCAGAAAGCTGCTAAATTCTATTGGTCTCTGACAAAAGGGGTTTAGCTTAAAGACTGAAGTCGGGTGACAAAAAGTGATATCATCCAAGCTAACCCACCAGTAATATTTGATATTTTAATTTAAGAACTCTGTCAGAGAGAGGCAGTGCATTTTGTATTTTGTCTTGGGCTTAGCAAGAACATCCACTCATCATCAACATCTGCACTTGCCTGACTCTGTAAGTAAGATTTACGGCATAGTATCTCTCTTAGATATGGACAGGAATATAGTAAAGGTTAGTTTAGATGTTTTCTTTATTTATTTGAAACTATCCTGCATTGTTGTTTTAAAATATTTCTTGTGATTTTGAACTCTGAAGTTACTGTGTTTTATTGAGTATTGTCTTGTTCTTTTATTATTTATTATTAAATATATTTAAACCTATCTTTGTGGCTGATATTTGTAAGACATATTTAAGCTCTTAGAATACTTGCATATGTATTTGGTGATACTGTACAGGCCACTCCTAAATAGCCTGGTGCTTGGTCAAAACTACCATTTGAATAATAGTAACATTACACAGTAGGACTGGAGACCCTTTGTAAGGGCCTTATAGCAGCTGATAAGTAGGGGTTGGTGGCAGTGGAAACTATCTTATAGTCTGGGCAGAAGGGGACATAGCTAGTAAACCTGAGCCAGCTTTCCCCAGGTGTGTGTATGTTTGTATATAAACCAAATCTCAAAGTGTGTGTGTGTGTCAGCTACTTGGGCAGGGACACAAAGCACTAGTTGGATAGAGAGGGTGCTGGAGTTCTTGGCTTAACCCCTTAGCTGAGATCTTAACCCCATAACTGTGACAGTGGGGAGTCTTACTGGGGATCTGCAGAAAGAGGGATAAATGAGCCCCAGACTGACTGCGATCTCTGTGTGCTCTTAAGGGAAATTGCGCTTTACTGTGTGTGTACTTGTCATCCTCCCAGTGTGTACATCCCCTAGCTGGGAACTATTATGGCTAGGCTTGTATAGGCCCTAGGGCCAATAGCCTACTACCAACCTATGAACCTATGTTCCCAGTGGTGAGGACTGAGGCTCACTGATTACTGGGCCAGTGTAGGGGCATCACTCTAGCCACTCAGGATCATTTGCAGTAGAGTCCTGAAGGAATTGCACCAATATAGGCAACAAGTCACTTCAACAAACCTATCTCAAATCAATACACAGACTCAGTTCACTGCCAGGTCATCTTGACAGGGAAAGCCTTGTGGTAAAGTGGATAAGATGGTGATCACACCAAGAAGCTTACTCCTTTAAGTTTGAAGTGACCATTCTAAGCTGGAATATTAATTCCAGTGTGGCTTATTCTGTGGGTTACAGATCAGATAATACTACCTAAACAAAGCACAGTCCTTCCATAAAGTGATGGAATTCATAGTGAGTTCAACTGATTCAATGTTGACCAAAATTCTGAAGTCATACAAGACTAACCATTTAAGGTAACCTAGCAGTAAGCTGAATTTGAGCTTGATAAACTTTTGCATAAAAAAGTTTCAGACTGCCATGCAGACAGATGGCAAATGTGAAGATAATCTACAATGTGTTCCAATTCTTATGGCACACTGTTATAGATCTGGCAGACTGTCTTGACACCTTAACCAGTGTGAGCACAGAACTGAAACTCTTTGCTACACTCCTGCTGTTAGTATCCTACATATGATGTTGGATGTCTCTGCTGGTTATTGCAGTTATTGGCAGCAAGCTAACGATGTCACCCAGCCAAGTATCCACCTATAAATGCAATTTCAGCATAACATGCCCAGCTTGTAGCAGGTAAGCCTGATATTAAACAGGAGCACATTGGATAGAACCATAGATTACAGGTCAAGCCAAATGGCCTGCAATAAAAAACAGATAACCATTTTTACAGAGACAGAGAAGCCTTGTACCAGACTGAAAGGACCCCACCATGACAAGGACACCCCAATGGGGATCACAACACCCCCCCCCCCAGGATTGTGCTAACTTCTATCCCATATCAGCTTTTGGCGAATCTGCATGCAGACAATAAAGGTATCTAATTTTGCAGCAATACCCAGTAAATCTGTATTTGAGGAAGACATCTAGAAACTGGATCACAACCAAGAAAACCTGGCTGCTTTTGCAGCCACTGCATGAAGTATTGGCTGCACACAATTTAGGTCTTTCTTTTTTGCCTTTTATTGTCCTTGTCATTTGCATGAATAAGTTGCCATAATGATGTAAATGTGAACCGGTGTTGGCAGTTTTCTTTCATGTCCCTCAGCTGAAAGCAATTACATCCATAAATTTTACAAGTTTGTTTATCTACTTAAATTTGTTTTCCACAAAAGTCCAACTGTGCAGAAATCCCTTTTAGACAGGAGGCCTGGGAAAAGACCACAACCTCCAAAACATAAAGGTTTCTTAAACACACACATACAAAGGATCTTAACCTCTATCAGCAAATAAATAGGTCAAGTTTGACAGACTTGTTCTTATACAAGTGTATTTCCAACCTATGGAATAAACTACCCCTGCAATGTAAGCAAAGCTGTACCCTAGCTACAAGCAAGACTGACCTAAACAACAGGATGTTCAAGCTCTAATTTTCCCTGGGCCGATCCTGTATGCCTCTTCGTTAGGTAGGATACAACTCTTGATGTTAAGTGTTCTGTCAAGGCTGAAAAGATCTGGCAATTGACTGCAGAGTATATTCCTGAAAACCTATAATTCTGTTAACTATCCAAGTGAGTTGGCAATAAATGATCAACAGAAGCTTATACAATAATAAACATCAGATCTTAGTTAGTGGGTAAACCTCATCTATTCGAGTGCAGGCACATTCAGACACCATTTTGATGATAGTATTTACTACTACAGCAAAGAGTATCAAGTGACAATTTTTTTTTAGACTTTACTAGTTTGTTTCAGGAAATTTTCCTGTCCTTGATGCTTCACCTGTATGGCTATAGGAGGTATATAAGTAACTGTTGTTGACCTTCCAATATTCCTCCAAGTCAATATCTCAATGAATTAGTCAAGCTCAGTGCAACAGCAAGTCAAATATGGCAGTAAATGCTGATTTTAAAATTTGTTCATGACTGTACCTATACACTGGAAGGTGATAGTTTTGTGGACGTATATGTAGATACTTTGTCAAGCTGCATTGGGGTTTATCTGCATGTGCTTAAAAATAAATCTTGGCAGGAGATAGATGGTAACCTCATAGTAACACTGAAAACTGATCTCCTGCATGTGAGCTGTACTTCCATGTGAAGTTCAGGCACAAGTTGGCTACTGGTGCTCTGCCAAGGATCATCACCGGTTACCACAGTGATTTCCAAACGCAATGTCAAATACATTTGAAAGTTATAACATATTTTCTATGCTGTCATGAAGGCGGTTCCCTCCACTTTATTGAAATGTCTTGGAGAGTTTTGTAGTTCTATCTAAAATGGTGTTTCCTCTACAAGCTTCTGAATATGGTACTTTGTATAAAAGAATGAAGATTATAAATGTGGCCTTGACTGATCACTATCATCAGTGACCTTTTTCATTAAAATCTAGTCTATGATTTCTAATAAACCAGGTGTTTAGAAGATTTATCAAACAAATTTATTTTGTGTATACTTCAGGGTATAGAATCCTAACTGCACTAATCACTTTGGCTAATGCTGATTATTCTCAAAGGACTCTCTGACAATTCTTTTTTAGTGAATAAAAGTAATATTGATGAAATTAATATAGGTGTCGTAGAAGGGGTACATTCAGGCCAATAAAGCCAAACCATACTAGCTATAGACATGCCATGTTTTGGGCTTTTTCTGACCTTATCAGTGCAGCACAAATTGTCTGATTCATAGATTAGTACTAGGCTAACTGCCCTCATAGACCATTTTAAGCTTAGCCAATTAGCCCTTATGAGAATCAAACCCTACACCTTGTGCTTCTAAGATAAACACCTTAACCATTACGCCACTATACTTTTGAAATACAGAGCTTAAAACCAAGCCTTAAGGTGCCTGCAAAATATGTGATTGGTCTGAATGTGCACATAAAGACCTAAGAAGTAAAAAGTCGTGGGCATTTAGAAACCATGTAGGCTGAAACACTGGTATGTCCTTAAGGGTTCTATTTGCATATATCCCATGGACCTCCATTACAGGAGGTTTAAGATATTACACAGTGAAAACTCTATCTTGGCTGGGTTTTTCTTGCAGTTTATATATCCAATATAGTGACCTGCCTTTTAATTGTTTTCCTTTTCCGTTCGATGGTTCCTTCATTTTTTCGAGGTTTTCATTATCTGTGTAGTTTATTTAGCATCTGAATAATTTCATAATAATGTCATCAACTCAAGTTATTTTTAAAAGTGACAATATTTATTACACATTTTTACTTCCTTTTAGGTCACAAGTGTCTGTGCCACAGATGCAGGAGAAGAGGCGGTATACCAAGGAGATATACCCCATTTTTTATTTTTATGTTTTTTTGCAAATCCTAGTTTATTGATGCAAACTTGACAACAATAAAAACCACAGGAACATGTCTGAACTTTAGTCTCTGAGATAGCTGCACATGAGACAATATAAGCAGAACAAAGGTAACACTGTTATATAAATTAGTGAATTGCCTAGCTTTGGGATACCATTGACAGACCTTCAGATGTAAAACTTCTAGGCTACAGAAGGAGTAAACACTGTCATTTTCTAAAATGACAAACCATTAAAACAAAACTGCTGCAACAGTAACAACATCAAAACAGTGAACTGCACTAATGTTGTAAAACTGAAGAGGAAATGCCAGTAAAATACAGTGCAGAATTGTTTAGGGTCGAAGTAGCTGAAACATTAACTATACTTTGTTTGGTTACATACAAGGGACAATTGAGATTCAAACAAAAGGAAAAAAAACTGAAAGGGAAAGGGGAGGGAAGTCTGGGGGAGGGTAACAGGAGAGAGGGTAAAGAGAATGCTAAGCTGAGTATGACAGTGCTTTCAGTAATAGGTCATTAGAGACTGTGTGTGTGTTTGTGTGTGTGTGTGTGTAGGGGGGGGTTGATCAGAGGGCAGCTCAGGAAGCATTTTGTTTACTAGTTAGCTAGTTTCAGTGCCCATTCTTTTAACTAAGTTTGGAAGAGATGGAAGAACATTAGATTCTTCCAATGTTTTGGTATATAAAGCCTAGTGCTAGCCAATTAATTCATTAATTAATTAATCCAGAGGCTGTCCGTACTAGAGTGGCCTGCCACTTTGGTACAACACAAGACCATTCAAAATTAAGGGAAGGGCAGGATATCACAAAATAGCAACCTGGATACTGATACTGCATTAGACTTGTAAGCACCTTAAAGTTAATCAGTTTGACATTCCCAAACCCTGTGCTTCACCATAGTTAAACCACCATGCCATGTTTGGCAAACCACAGGAATCTGGTAGCTCACTGTCACACTGTGCTAAAGGAGCTAGTGATCATTATGGTTAGACAACAGCAAGTACTCCAGCAAAGCCAGAGTATGTTTAAGAGCTGAGTGATTAACTAATAGTTTGTCAAGAAAAACTGGAGTAAAATCCAAACAGTCCAGGGGCGCCAGTATTCCAGTATGCAAGTTCAATAGTTAGGGAAGAAGAATATGAAAAGATTTTGAGGGTTACCATTTGAAATACTGGGACCTGCTAGAGCAAGTCCCAAAATGTGGAAATTGAATGGCAAAAAAATGTACTTTCATATACTAAATCTTAGATGGCCATTTCTCATAATATTCCCTTTTCTCTGAGGTATGGTGATCTCAGAGTTAGCCCCACATCAAGGGGTGCAGAGGGGCTTGCCTCCCTGCAAAAAAAAAAAAGAAGAAGTTTAAAGAGAAGAGCGATGTTCAAGATTCACTCTTGGACTCCTGCATTTTTGATCCTTTTTTTCACTTGTCGGCACTTAGCATTTCAAGTGCCACCATTCCAATAGGGAGCTATTTTGAGAAGTCATTGGGACTAGCTATTACTTTGTGGTGCAGGAAGAAATCTGCAAACGGATAACCCAGTCAGACCACAAATTCCTTCATTGTTAGTATGAGAAGGGCATGTTTAATCTGCAAGTGCATCAGTAAATCAATTGCTGTTTGCTCAAAACAAGATGCTATGGAGAGAAAATGAGAAGAAGATGATGACGCTTTTTGTGAAACAACGATCGAAGACACTGAAATACGTGTATATATACTGTGCATGGTTATACAATAATATTGCCCTTTTAATACAAATGTATGGCCTTTCCTATTTAAGAATAAGTCTGTACCATAGTGCACTGTGATTTTTGAGTTGTTGGGCAGTTGGGTGTGAGATGCTAGTGTTAGTATTGTATATGCTGTGCTGCCAAGTTATTTGTAACAAAGTTACCTAGTTAATAAAGGCTTCTCGAAACCTGACATTTTTGAGAAGATCCTCACTTAAAGCAGACTGTATTTCATAGCACAAGCTAAAATGGTACCAGCACAGGGATATGCTCAATGGAAGGAAAATGAAAATTCCCTTCTCAGGTTAAAAACCATGCCACACACACACTTGGAAATGCTCAGAGACAGTCACCATTAACAAAAACTACAATATTACCTTGCAAAATCCTCATTTTACTGAATTTAAAACCATTATTGTTAAAATATAGAATTTCTTCTGCCATGACTAAGTTTATCCCACCAGAGCCATTTGACTTCTCACAACCAATATGTTGGCCTGTCTGGGGACAGAGATTCATATTATTTCACAGAGCAATGAAACTAGATAAGGAATCTAAAGAAATACTGGTAAAATGCTTCTGTATGCTATTGGCAGAGAAATAGAGGTCATATACAGCTCCTTTACACTTACAGAGGATGATTACATGAGTAAGTGATTAGTAAACTCAATGAACGTTATGTGCCAAAAAGAAATATAATGCACGGCATATCATATTTTCACAGATATGTACAAGCAAAGGGTGAGTGTGTGAAAGCATTTTTGAGACAATCACATGAACTGGCAGAAAACTGCGGTTTTAATTGTGCTAAAGATGAGCAAATAAGAAACAGAATTGTGATTAATATGTCTTATCTGTAAGTATCACTAAAGTTACAGCTTGGAGTTAATCTAATTTTAGAAAAGGCAATACAAATAGCAACAAAAGCCACATTGGTGAAAGGGCAAACTACTAACTTAGTCATGGCAAATGACGTATGTGAAATAAAGTACAAATTTAATTGCAAATTCCTTAAAACCACAATGTGACTCAGACTAAGTGAATGTTCAAGTACCAGACAGTAAGCCAGGCAAATGCTCAAAATGTGACCATTAGCACAAAGGGTCAGGGCAGTGTGCTCAAGCAGCAGAAGTGCACATGAAGGAAGATGCTAGGCCATTTTATTGTCATTTGTAAAGCAAAGCTGGTTATAAAGATTCCTACTGAAAATGTTGAATAAACTAAAAGTAATGTACAAAAAAAGCATTTTCTTGTGTTTGGTTACTACTGTCTCAGATGTAGAAGCTAACTGGCAAATAAAAATACCAATAGATTGAACAATTGTAAGCTTTAAAACAAATACAAGGGCTGATGAAATTGTGAGATCACATGCCATATATAGAAGTTTCTCAATGCATCTACAGTTGCATGAAGCAGAGACTGAAATCTGTAACCCTGCTGGCATGCTTCAGTGCATTGGCACATTTTAGCCATGTCTGAGTGAAAGGAGCACATGTTTGAGATTAGGGTTTATGTGCTTGATAGTATGGAGGAGTGGTTACTACCTAGAAGCTGTAGTTTTATTGGCCATTTTGGGTCAATTCTAAACTCCTTGATCTCTCTCTCTCTTAAAACCCTACAACTCTCTTTTTGCGAGGTTTTGCGCACTGAGCAGCGTCGGGCAGCGCCACCTAAACGGGTTTAAACTATTCCAGGCTCCACAAAGTCTGCTCTTCGCTTTTTCCCTTAGAACTGTTCAAACTCTCAAAGTAATCACTCTATTCTCTTTCTAAAGCCCTGCACTTGCTCAGCTCTTATAAGGAAACACTAACTAACTAAAGCACTACACCCTCCTTGACTTCTCATAAGTATTAGGCTCCCGATTGGTCCTTCCTGATCAAGTGAAAAATCAGTTCCCTTCCCTAATCTGATCAGTAAAAAAACAGTTCCCTATACTAATCTGGTATGTCCAAGGGTCAGTTTCAAGGTTACTCTCCAGTCCAGCTAGTGAATCTGGGAATTTTGAGGCAATGTTACAATTGCCTTATGTACACAGACAACCCTCTCCTCCTTCCAACAAACTCTAATACATGTGAGAGATGCAGTTACACAGCCAAACTGGAGGCAGAGCTCTCTCAACCCAAGACTGGCACAGTCAGTCAGGAGGAAAAGGTAACCACCCACACCACAAATCTCACACAGACCTATTGCATCTGCATACCCAACACATAAACACACAAAAACATACTCTGAGGCTCTAAATAAAAATCTGCCTAAACAGCAAAGACCTCCTAAGCAGATATCCAAGCAACAGCCAGCCCTCAACAATACCCATGAATCACATATCTCACAAAATCAGTGTGCCTCACAGTCACAGCCCTTAAGGACAAACAACACACCAAATACACTTGTTATAGGGGACTCTATTGCCCGGCACACTGACGTCCCACTCACCAGACTGAACAAAGAGAAGGTCATTGTAACCTGCCTGTCGGGTGCCAGGATCTGCCACATAATGCAAGCACTCAGGTCACTCCAAAGCAAGTACAAGTATGACTCCGTCATTGTCCATGATGGTGTGAATGACCTGAGATGTACCTCCCTGGACTACATGAAAAGAGACAGAGGAGCTCTCTGACCAAGTAGCCCAGGCTGGTATGACCCTGACCTTGAGTAGCATCTTGCCCTCACCAAGAATGATGCCACAGTATAAAGAAAAAATGATCAGTTTCAACAATTGGCTAAAGTATTGCTGTCATTCAAAGGGGATCCAGTGTCTGTCAGCCTGGGATGACATGCTCGACAAGCCACGTTGCTTTGCTAGGGACGGCTTGCACCTGCCACCCTTAGGCTTTCGTATACTGGCCAAAGCTCTTGCCACCCCCATAGTGCCTTTTTTAGGCAAGGCTCAAAGGACAAACCCACCTCCATAGACAACCCAAGGATAAAAAAACTAAAGGTAATGCTACTCAATGCCAGAAGTCTAAACCTCAAGATGCACGCACTTGAGGCAATCCTCATTATGGAGAAAATCGATGTCTGTGCAGTAACAAAACCTGGTTTAAGGTTCCTGAGAGCACCCCAGCACTACCAGGTTATAACTCATACCATGCGTTTTGGCCCCAAAACTCGGACCGAAGCACAAAAGGAGGGGGAGTATCTATATTCATCAAAGATACCTACACCTCCAGGTTAGTGGCACTGCACAAAGCATCGGAAACCATGCATGTGCAACTAACAGCGGGCAAAACTGCCTTTCAGTTTGTAGCCTGCTACAGAACACCCTCCCTATTACAGGAACCCCACTTGATATTCCTGAGAACACTGGAGAATATGAAGGTCTCTCCAAACACTATGTTATTGGGTGACTTCAACTACCCAAGCATTGACTGGAAAAACTACTCAAGCCCAAACACCCTCGCCCAAGGGTTCCTTGAATTTATAAACTCTAACGCAATGGAAGAACAGGTCATCACTCCCACAAGAGGGAACAACATATTGGACTTGGTCATCACCAACATGGGGACTCTATGTTACACACCAGAGGTAAACCCCTCATTGGTAAGATCAGACCATAAACAAATTTACCTGGACATCCATATCCCATCCCCACCCCTAGCCAAGGAAATCACTGTAAAGAATTTCTCAAAAGCCAACTTTGCACTTCTCAAGACTGAGGTGGAATCCTTCAAAGCCCCTGGGCCAGAGGATAATACAGCCCAATCCGCAGAATCCTTTACAAATGCATTCTATGAGCACCTGCAGGAATGCATGGATCATGCTATCCCAAATAAAATCAAGACTCACTCCTCCAAAAACAGGAGACCGGTCTGGTGGACCCTGGCCATAAATAAGCTATACAACAGAAGGAGGAAACTACTACATGACAGAGCAAAATCCCAAAAAAGGGAAGGTATCTCTGATCAGTATTAGCAAGAAACTTCGATCCCTCATAAAATCATCAAAGGCCAGCTTCGAAAGAAAAATTGTCCTAGACACTAAAGATAATCACAAGGCCTTCTTTAGTTATGTCAGGAACATGGGCGGAAACTCCCAGATATGCTCTGAATTGTTGATAACAGTACAAAATATACCGAACCTACAGACATAGCCAACATCCTGGCAGACAGATTCAGTGCAAAGTTCTCCCCCCCCCTTCCCCCCCAAAGGAGCAAATGCCTATCCCAACTGAATGTAACCTCCCTGACATCACAGATGTATAGGTGAAAGCTGCCCTCTCCAAAGCAAAAAACACATCTATGGGACCGGACGGTGTCCCAGGCTGTGTCTTACATGAGCTCCAAGAAGAACTGAACCCTCACATTAAGTCACTGTTCAAACTTAGCCTTACTACAGGATATGTACCCAAAGAATGGCGTACAGCTACAGTGGTCCCACTCCACAAAGGTGGTGCCACAACAGACCCCGGAAACTATCACCCCATAAGCCTGACTAGTCTGGTCTGTAAAGCTATGGAGCATATTATCATGGAATTCATAAACAAAGACATTGGGAGCCTCCAGACACTGGACCCTACCCAATTCGGCTTTGTTAAGGGCAGATCTTGCCTCTTAAACCTAGTTGACTTCTTTGAAACAGTTACCAAAGCCATAGATGAGGCAAGGTAGTCCACACAGCCTACCTGGACCTCGCAAAAGCCTTCGACACAATACCCCACTCGGGCATCATAAATAAGCTTACCAGCTTAAATATCAACCCCTATATCACAAGATAGGTTGCAAACTGGCTCAGAGATAGAACCCACATGGTCAGAATCGCAGGTGCCATGTCCGAATCCAAACCAGTTACAAGTGGCATCCCACAGGGCTCAGTTCTGGGACCTCTCTTGTTCAGTATATACTTCTCTGAGGTTCAGGCTAACACGGGGGGATTATGGCTGACAAAGTTCGCAGATGACTGCAAACTGGGGGCCATAATCAAATCTACAGCTGACACAAGCATCCTCCAAAAGGGTCTCACAGAGACGGATGCTTGGTGCCAGAGCCACGGCCTCAAGCTAAATGCTAAAAAGTGCATAGTCATCCCCTTTGGGAAAAACAAGGTGCCCACAAATTACCACATAGGTGGTAATCCATTAAGTATGGAAGAATTAATTAGAGATTTGGGGACCAACGTAGATAGTAATCTCTCCATTGTTAATCACGTTGCCAAAGTGGTTAGAAAGACCTTCTATATAGCCCACCTTATCACGAAAGGGTTCGCATCTAGATCAAGAGAGGTCATTGTGCCCCTCTACTCGTCACTCATCAGGCCCATAATTGAATACAATGCCCCTTTTGGGATGTACCTTACCCGACACCTGCAGCAACTGGAGATACCCAAAAAGTGCCTCACCAAGAGGATCATGGTCTACAAACAGATGTCCTATGCAGCTCGACTAAAGAAACTCCAGCTCTAGTCAGTTGCTTACCGCCTACTCAGAGGCGATCTATGCCTGACGTACAAAGCCATGTCAAACCCAGAATTAATGGACATGCTCCACCTCAAAAAATCCAAGTCCCTTAGAGCTACACGCTCCAGGGACCTAAACCTTAGCGCAAAAATAAATAGGACATGCTGGAGGGACAGATTCATTTCCCAGAGGCTCCCCTCACGCTGGAATAGAATCCCAATTCATGTTAGACATAGCCCCTTGCTGACTCTCTTCAAGCGAAATCTGGACGCGTGGATGGGAAATCGCAAATTCATCCCTGGAATCTCTTCTGTGTCCCTGCTAGACAGAGGCACAGTAAACTAATCTTAAAAGAGTACCTTCTGTGACCTACTTTACAGAGGCACCGTAGGCTAATCTAATAGGGAGGCAGAAGCCAAATACACTCTGGCTAGGCTTATAAATGCCCTAGGGCAGATAGCCTAGTATCTACCTATGAACCTATGTACTTAATCTGATCAGCAATGCTGTGACATACAAAATTGGCTTAATAAAAGAATAAATGAACTTAGTGTAGGTTTGTCTTATGGAGTTTGCCTGCTTGAATGCAAACTAGTATATATTAAAATAAAACTAAATGCTGTTCAACAATATGCCTTACTTATTACTGAGATTTCCTTTTCTCCCCAAGGTAAAAGCAGAACTAACATGAATGCAAAACCTTGGCATTATAGGAAAGTGTGACTGAACCAAGTGAGTGGTGGGCTCCCATGTAATTAAAATGAATGGTCGATTGAGGATGCACTTTAATCTGAAAAGACTCAATGATTCTGTTGTGTGTGAAAGGCAGACTTAACATGGTAACTGTTTAATTTAATTTTATTTATTTTATTTTATTTTACATTTGTTTACCAGGAAGGTCCTGCTGGACACAGGTCCGTTTTTAGTGGAGGCCCGGGGAGAAAAGCTCCATAAGTATTACATTACATTAGTTAACATTTCCATGATACAAAAAATATTCATGCAAACAGCTACACAATTATTGTAACATTACATTAGTAACATTCACAGAAAATATTCATGCAAACAGCTACAGAATTATGACAACATTACATTAGTAACATTCACAAGGTAAAAGATATTCATACACAAAGTACACTATGTTAGTTGAATGCAGTTACAAACAATAGTTAGATATGAGTGCCATTTGAGTATCTGGTGGAATTTGAGCAAATGTGGTACGATAGTAGATAATACTTTACTTTCTAGCATTGTGTCAATAAACTATTAAAGTTAGAGAACCATGGCCATGGTGAGACTTGTAACAGACTAATATGCTGAGACTTGGAACTGCAAATCCCAAAACAGCAAGAATGAATGAGCAAAAATGCGGACTTGTTATACTCAAGCCCAAGAATGCTCCTTCTCAAAATGTTTCCTCTTCTCTGAACTATACAGTCTCAGAGCAGGTATATATAAGTTCTGGGGAACTGGGGCTGGAAGGCCTTGCCCTCCAAAAATATGGACTGCAGGGGAGCTTGCCTCCCTGCAAACACAGGTTGAAAGGGAAGGCAGTGATAGGCATCTGCTGTTATCCTACTTTTTTCTTTTCTTTTAATTCCAGAACTCACAGTTATGAGTTAGAATCACACAGGTCATGCTTCCAGGTGAGGAGAGTTTTGCTGTTGCCAAGTGTTCTTTGTTGCCCGTTTCAAGTACAGTTTTACTGACTCTGGTTTAAGAAGAGGAGTTTTGCTAGTTCTGGTTTAAGGAGAGGAGATTTGCTGGTTCTAGTGTTCTTTGTTGCCCATTTCAGGTACAGTTTTACTGGATTAGGTTTAAGGAGAGGAGTTTTGTTGGTTCTGGTTTAAGGAGGGGAGTTTTGCTGGTACTAGTGTGTGTGTGTGGAGTTTTACTAGTTCTGGTTTAAGGACAGCAGTTCGTATGTGTGTGTGCATGTGTATAAAATACCCCAGTTGGGTATACCTGGTGGTTAGTGTTATTCAGGCTCAAACCCTGTACCTTAGGTACAGGAAACAGCAGCCTGAATTCTCTGCCCACACCATCACTTAGGATTCAAGGAGTTGAGTCCATAGCTCTCAACTGTCCAGATTTTCACAGAATAATTGGCTCATACTTTTGGTCTGTTACTCTTAAAATTTGTGGTTTTCTGGCAAATCAGAATAAGAAGTTATGTACCTACCATAATGTTCCATGTTAGTTGTCTTCTTCTCGCCTTCTTTCTTGCTGGATGGGTTCAGAGCCGATCCTTGGCTCCAACTCGGCAATCTACTAAAGCTCGAGAGCTATTTACTGGCTCGAGGCCCTCCCTATATCCCACAATGCTAGGCGTCAGATCCCTAGATCTCGTTTGGCAGAGCTAACACCAAGGAAAGATTCAAGGACACCTGTCCAACCACAAGGAAAACTATAGTACAAAGACAGAGGAGGACACAATGTACATCAGAGTTGTCCAGAGAAAGAAGGCCCCAAAAGAGGACTCTTCTCGGTCTGACCAGGCTAGGGGGATGGAGGGTGGGATGCAAGAAAGAAGGCGAGAAGAAGACAACTAACATGGAACATTACGGTAGGTACATAACTTCTTAATGTTAAGTTGTCTATCTCGCCTTCATTCTTGATGGATGGGACAGCGTCCCTAGCACCTTAGTCCTGGGTGGTTCATCGGAACAGACTCTTGAGCACAGTGGAACCAAACTCAGCTCTATTCCTAGAGGCCACATCCAACTTATAATGCGAAATGAATGTATGAGGAGTGGCCCAAGTGGCTGCGGCACAAATAGATTCCATTGGTAGTCTTGCTTGAAAGGCTACCGACGTAGCCAATGCTCTGGTGGAATGACCTTTAGGTTTAGCAGGGAGTTGTTTATGTCTGAGTTGATAAATCAAAGTAATAATAGAGGACAACCACCTGGATAAGGTTACTTTGGAAACTGGCCGTCCTTGTTTGTCCTCTGCATAGGATAGGAAAAGTTGGTCTGATTTTCTTATTTGCTTTGTCCTGTTCAAGTAGAAACGTAATTGCCTGTGAACATCCAAGCGGTGCAAATTTTGTTCAGCTTTGTTCGAATAGTTAGGAAAAACTACGGGCAGATCGATAGACTGATTCAGATTTGTTTAAGAGGGTATCTTGGGTAAAAATGAAGGATTAGGCCTAAGTGAAACTCTGTCCTTATGAAACACAAGATAAGGAGGACAAATACAGAGGGCTTGAAGTTCCGAAACTCTCCTAGCTGATGTGATGGCTACCAAAAAGAGAGTCTTCCAGGAGAGCAATTTTAAGGAACAGGAAGCCGCTGGTTCAAAGGGGGGGGAGAATCAAGGAAGCCAATATCAAGTTCAAGTCCCACGGAGGCAGGGGATCCCTGACCGGGGGCCTAAGTAACAAAGTTCCTTTGAGAAAGGCCTTGCAACGT
Source organism: Protopterus annectens (assembly GCF_019279795.1). Classification (NCBI taxonomy): domain Eukaryota; kingdom Metazoa; phylum Chordata; order Ceratodontiformes; family Protopteridae; genus Protopterus; species Protopterus annectens. The sequence goes on from NC_056738.1 coordinate 60,245,188, forward strand.
TTGTGGGACATGATGCTGGTTTCTGACAGGCTAGCATGGAAATTTGCAATAGCAGCTAATTGGACCCTAATGGTGGTAGAGGAGGAACCAGCTTGAAAGAGCTCTGCTAAAAAATCTAAAACATGATGGACAGGGGCTGTAAAAGGGTCAATATTCCTAGCCTCTGCCGAGAAGGAGAAACATTTCCACCTACTAGCATAAGTCTTCCTGGTGGCAGATTTGTGCGAAGAAAGGATGATTTCACGCACTGGCTGAGAAATTAGTGGAAGCCTGGCTAAAGTTGGAAGTGGAGCAACCAAGCTGTAAGGTTGAGAGACTGAAGGGACTGGTGCAGCCCGCCCGACTGATGGACTAAGAGGTCTGGCACTGGGTCCAGATTCCACAGCTGCTCCAGCAGGTGGCAATGCAGGAACAGGAACCAAATTTGTCGAGGCCAGTAAGGGGCAATGAGGATCATCCTGGATCCCAAAGCGGTTGCCTTCTAAATTAGCTTGGGAATTAGGGGAAAAGGTGGAAAAGCGTACAGAAGACCCCGGGGCCAATCGTGAACTAGAGCATCTCTGGGGGAGTTGCCGGGAAGGGGGAAGAGAGTGAAGTAGTCATCGCACTTGCTGTTGAGAGGGGTTGCAAAAAGGTCGCAGGAAGGTTGACCCCATCTGCGGAAGATTTTGTCTGCTACTGATTGATTGAGAGACCACTTGTGAAGCATGAGAATAGCTCAGCTTAGCCTGTCCACTATGACGTTGGACCTCCCGGGGATGTGCGTTGCTATCAGAAACCGCTGAGAGAAGATCGCCCACTGCCAGAGTCTGAGTGCTTCTTGACATAAGGGATAGGACTTGGTTCCGCCCTGCTTGTTGATGTACCACACTACAGACATATTGTCTGTCCGAATTGCAATAGTCCCGGTGGGTAGAGAGTCCTGAAGAGCTTGCAATGCCAAAAGCACCACACTCATCTCCAAGACATTTATGTACAAATAGTACTCTAGAGGTTGCCAGGTGCCTTGGACAGTCCTGCCCTGAAAATGCCCCCCCCCCTCACCCGATCAGGGAGGCATCCGTGGTCACTGTGGCAACAGGAGGAGGAAGAACACACGGTCTGCCCTGGAGTATCAGAGGGGAGACCATCCACCAAGCTAGGTAGTCTTTGCGTGATTGAGTGATTATTATCTTGTGAGACATTGGAAGCTGTTGAAAGGACCATTGAGTAAAAAGCATCCACTGAAGAAGCCGCATGTGAAAGCGAGCCAGGGGAACTAGTATGATTGCTGCTGCCATAAGGCCCAAGGTCTTTAGTAAAACTCTGGCTTGAATCCTGTTGCACTGTAGTAAGACTTGCACATGTCAGTGGATTTCTGAAACTCTGTCGAGAGGAAGCCTTGCAGACAGATCTTTTGAATTTAAGATTGCGCCTATAAAGATAATAGACTGAGAAGGCGACAATGCAGACTTTTCGAAATTTATTAATATACCTAGCTCGGTGCAAGTTTGGATGGTATAATCCCTGGCTTGCAGTAGCTGATGCCTGGTGGGAGCAGTGAGGAGCCAGTCGTCGAGATATGGAAACACCTGGAATCCTCGCCGTCTCAGGTGAACCGTAACCACTGCCATGAATTTGGCGAACACCCTGGGGCTGTGGTGAGACCAAAGGGCAGGGCCCTGAATTGATTGCACTTAAAAGTTACATTTTAGTCGAATTTGATTGAAAGTTTGTTGTTTGTTTGTTTAATTTATCTGTTGAGGCTGCCCACTAAAGTGTGCTAGCCTGTGTAACTGATTTATTACTGTTTCTGCATTTTCTGTGTGTTTCTATCTAAAAACAAAAAAAACAAAAAAATAATCCTTGTTTTCCCGCCTCTCCTCGACTAGTTTAGACCAGTTTACAGGCTTTGCTGTATTCTGGGCTGTGGTGTAGTTCCTGTGTTGTCCATTACCTTACTTGGATAGAAGGAAGTTTCTTTGCTCACCAGTGGGAGTGGGGAGCCTTGAGCAGCCTACCTGTCCCTGTAGGAAGTGACCTCAGCACAAGAGCTGTAGTAATTGGTTGTTTTGGACCATCTCTAGCTCTTTTGAAGTTCCCTGTTTAAAATCCACATTTGCACGGCTTTGCGCGGTTGTGCGCATAGCGCAGCGCCGGTTAAACAAGGTTAAACTTCTTCTGGCTCCGGCAAGTCTGCTCTTCAAATTTTCCCTTAAGGAAGCACTACTATTAGTATAATCAGACTACTCGCTATATTATAAGCCTAGCACTTGTTCTCAAAACTTCTCATACTAAGTAAGCACTACATCCACCTACCACCCCTGTGAATATCCACTTCCCTTAAAGGCACAGCACTCCTTTATACTGTTCTAGCATGTCGAGTGGTAGAGTACTGGCGTCCTCTCCAGTTCAGCTGGTTAATCTGGGTATCTTGAGACAATGCTACAATTGTCTCATGTACACAGACAACCCTCTCCTCCTCCCAACAAACACAAATACATGTGAGAGATGCAACTATACAGCCAAACTGGAGGCTGAACTCTCTCAACTCAGGGCTGGCATGACCAGACAGGAGGAGATGGTAACCACACACACAGCAAACCCAGTCCCACATAGACCTACCACAACTGCAAACCAAACACATAAAAACACAAAGACATACTGGAGGCTCTAATAAAAACTTACCAAAACAACAGAGGCTCCCAAAGCAGACATCCAAAAATCCACCACCTCAAAACAAAACACATGCAACACATACTTCAATAAATCAGTGTGTCAATCAATCACAGCCTTTAAGGCCAAACACCATGCCTGATACACTAGTAATAGGTGACTCTATAGTCAGACACACTGATGTCCCGCTTACCAGGCTGAACAAGGAGAGGGTGACTGTGAGCTGCCTATCGGGAGCTAGGATCCGCCACATAACACACGCACTCAGGTCACTCCAAAGCAAGTACAAATATGACTCCGTCATTGTCCATGCTGGCATGAATGACCTGAGACGTACCTCCCTGGACTACATGAAAAGAGACATAGAGGAGCTCTCTGATTATGTAGCCCAGGCTGGTATGACCCTGACCCTGAGCAGCATCTTGCCCTCGCCAAGAATGATGCCACAATACAAAGACAAGATGATCAGCTTTAATAATTGGCTCAAGTACTGGTGTTATTCTAAGGGGATCCAATGTCTGTCTGCCTGGGATGACATCTTGGACAAGCCACGCTACTTCGCAAGGGACGGCTTGCACCTGTCACCACTGGGCTTCCGGATATTGGCTAAGGCTCTTGCCACCCCCATAGTGCCTTTTTTAGGCAAGGCTCAAAAGACAAACCCACCTCCTTAGATAACAAAAATGGAAAAAAGCTAAGGGTAATGCTGCTCAACGCCAGAAGTCTAAATCTCAAGATGCAGGCACTCAATGCACTCCTCAGCATGGAGAACATCGACGTCTGTGCAGTAACTGAAACCTGGCTCAAGGCTCCTGAGAGCACCCCAGTGCTACCAGGCTATACCTCGTATCATGCTTTTTGGCCGCAAAACCCGGGCCGAACCACAAAGGGAGGGGGAGTGTCCATATTCATCAAGGACACCCACACCTCCAGGTTAGTAGCAACACATGAAGCATCGGAGACCATACAGGTGCAACTAACCATAGGCAAAACTGCTATACAACTGGTAGCATGTTACAGACCACCCTCCCAATCTCAGGAAACCCACTCAGCCTTCCTGAAGACATTGGAGGATATGAATGTATCACAAAATACCATCATACTGGGAGACTTCAACTACCCTAACATAGATTGTGTACATTATTCTAGCCCTAACACCCTAGCCCAAAGGTTCCTGGAATTCATAATTTCAAATGCACTGGAACAACTAGTCACCTCTCCCACTAGGGGAGATAATATACTAGACCTGATCATCACAAACATGGGGACAAAATGCTCCACACCGGAGGTATACCCCTCACTAGTGAGATCTGACCACAAACTAATCACCCTGGATATACATATCCCACCTCCATCCCCAGCACAAAAGACCACAGTGAAAAACTTCTCAAAAGCAGACTTCACTCTTCTTAAGACTGAGATGGTATCCTTTAAGCCCACTGGGCCAGTGGATACCACATCCCACAATGCTGAATCCTTCACAAATGCCTTCTATGGACATTTCCAAGAATGCATGGATCATGCAATCCCAAATAAATCCAAGTCCCTCTCCACTAAAGGCAAGCATCCTGTCTGGTGAACCTCAGCCATAAACAAATTGTATAACAAAAGAAGGAAGCTACTGCACGACAGAGCAAAATCCCATAAAGGGAAGACATCTCTGATCAACACTAGCAGAAAACTACGTTCTCTCATAAAAGCATCCAAGGCCAACTTTGAGAGAAAAATCGCTAAGGACACTAAAGATAACCACAAAGCCTTCTTCAGCTATGTTAGAAACCTGGGCGGAAACCCTCAGATATGCTCAGAGTTGGTTCACAACAAGAAAAAAATACACTGAACCCACAGATATTGCCAACATTCTGGCTGACAGGTTCAGTGCAAATTTCTCCCCTCCCTCACCCCCAAAAGAAGAAATACTTATCCCAGCTGAATGTAATCACCCTGTCATCTCAGATGTTCAGGTGAGAGCCGCCCTCAGCAAAGCTAAAAACACAGCATCAATGGGACCTGACTGTATCCCGGGTTGCGTGCTACGTGAACTCCAAGAGGAGCTAAACCCGCACATAAAAATGCTATTTAACCTTAGCCTTACTACAGGATATGTACCTGAACACTGGCGTACAGCAACAGTGGTCCCACTCCACAAAGGGGGTACCTCTACAGACCCTGGGAACTACTGCCCCATAAGCTTAACCAGCCTGGTCTGCAAAGCTATGGAAAGAATCATTATGGAACTCATAAACAGAGACATTGGGGACCTACAGACACTTGACCCCACCCAGTTCAGCTTTGTAAAGGGCAGATCCTGCCTTTTGAACCTGGTTGACTTTTTCGAAACAGTCACTACAGCCATTGATGAGGGCAAAGCAGTCCATACAGCCTACCTGGACTTGGCTAAGGCCTTCGACACATTACCCCACTCAGGCATCACAGATAAGCTCAACAGCTTAAATGTAAACCCTTATGTCACTAGATGGGTTGCAAACTGGCTAAAGGACAGAACCCATAAAGTTAAAATCACTGGAGCAATGTCAGACTCAAAGCCAGTCACAAGTGGTGTCCCACAGGGATCTGTTCTGGGACCCCTCTTGTTCGGCATTTATTTCTCAGATGTTAAAGCAAACATGGGAGGGTTGTGGCTGACAAAGTTCGCAGATGATTGCAAACTAGGTGCCATAGTCGATACACCAGTGGACACATACATCCTACAAAAAGGCCTCACAGAAATGGACAACTGGTGCTGGAGCCATGGCTTTAAACTAAATGCCAAAAAATGTATAGTCATCCCCTTTGGGAAAAACAAAGCACCCACAAATTATCACATAGACAGCAACCCACTGAGTACAGAAAAAGTAATCAGAGACCTAGGGACCCAAGTCAACAGCGACCTCTCATTTGACACCCATGTTGCCAAAGTGGTTAGAAAAACATTCTACCTTGCACACCTTATCATGAAGGGATTCACATCCAGATCCAAGGATGTCATTGTACCCCTATACTCCTCCCTCATCAGACCCATGATTGAGTACAATGCCCCATTTGGTATGTACCTCACCCGGCATTTGCAACAGCTGGAGAGACCACAAAAGTACCTCACCAAGAGGATCAAGGGTCTCCAACATATGTCTTATTCTGCCAGACTAAAGAAACTCCAGCTCTATTCAGTAGCATACTGCCTGCTCAGAGGTGATCTCTGCCTGACGTACAAGGCCATGTCCAATCAGGAACTGATGGACATGCTCCACCTCAAAAACTCCAAATCCATCAGAACCACGAGAGCTAAAGACTTAAACCTCGGCACAAGTATGAATAGGACATGCTGGAGGGATAGATTCATAACCCAGAGGCTTCCCATGCTCTGGAGCAAGATCCCAGTTCATGTTAGGCAGAGCCCCTCACTGACTCTCTTCAAGAGAAATCTTGATGAGTGGATGGGAGATCGTAAGTTTACCCCAGGGGTCACATCTGTGTCACTACTAGACAGGGGCACAGTAAACTAATTCTATTATATAAGAGGACCTTCACTGTGTCACTACTAGACAGAGGCACAGTATTCTAAATATATTCTGTGCATTTTGTACCATTTTATGGGGTGGCGAAAGCCACATCACTATGACTAGGCTTACAAATGCCCCAGGGCAGATAGCCTAGTACTAAACTATGAAACTATGATAGTGACTGGCTCCCAGCCGGAAGCGGAGAAAGCCTATGGAGCGCCTGTTCATTTTGATATGGTAGTACACATCCTGAAGATCTATGGAGCACATCCAATTGTCCTGACCCAAAAAGGGTGGAATGGACTGGAGCGTGACCATCCGGAACTTTGTTCTTTGAACAGACTTGTTTAGCCTGCTGAGATCCAAAATGGGTCTCCAGTCCCCTGTCTTTTTTGGCACCAAAAAGAACTTGGAGTAGATTCCGGATCCTTGCTGGTCTGCTGGGACTGGCTGGATGGCCCATTTGTCTAGCAGTTTTGAAATTTCTAGTACTGCCTGTTCCCTTAGACTGGGTGGAACATCTGGAAGGGACTTGGTTGTTTGTACAGGGGTGTGGACAAAGGGAATCTTGTAACCCTCGGATATGATAGACCGTACCCATTTGTCTTATGTGAGGAGTTGCCAGGCTTCTGGGTACAGTGACAATCTTCCCTTGACTGCCTCCGAAGGCGGACAGTTGGGCAGCCCCTCAGGGATGCTGAAAGGGTTTGTCAGAGAATGATTCTCTGCTACCCTGATTCTGCGGGCCCCCTCGGGTGGCATCTATTATTGTTCCCTCCCCTGCCCCTGGAGGGAAACTCACCACGTGTGTCAGGCACGACTCCCTGGGGTTTCCAAAACCACATTTTTCCACTCTTCTGATCCTTGGGGTATGGTCTAGAGGGAGTGGAAAAACGGACTCCCACGGCAGAGAGTGTCTTGCCTTCCTGCTCACATCTGCTAAGGGTATCTTTCACCTGTGGTCCAAACAGAGCCAAACCATCAAAGAGGGTACTGGTGAAGGATGCCTTAAAGGGGTCAGCAAAGTTGCATAACCGCATCCAGGCATGTCTTCTCAAAGCCACACCTGTACCTGCGGCCCTACTCGCCCCATCGGCTGCATAAGAAATTAGCCGCATGGAGGAGTTGACAAAATAATTAAGGGTTGCTAGCTGGGAGTTTATCTTGTCTTGAGCCCCCGCAGCTGATGGATCCTGAAGGGTATCACCCAGTTCCTTAAGAAGATCCCTTTGGAGATGGGTGAAATGACACAGATAATTCATCGACCGCATAGAGAAGGTTGCTGAGGAAAACACCCACTTCCCATACCTGTCCATTGTCCTAGATTCTTTATTAGGTGGATGGACAGGCACCGAAGGGTTAGCCAACTCCTTCTTTGTGGCTGCTGCAACCACCATGGCATCAATAGGGACACCTTTTGTCAAAAATTGCTTGTTGGGTGGGGCTGTAATAAATTTAGTGGGCCTACGGGGAGTTGGTTCCACTGTGTCTGGGGCTGACCACTCCCTTCGAGCCACCACTTCCATTAGTGGGTTGAAAGGTGGAGATACCCAGGAGGTGGAAGGGCGAGAACCAAACGCGTCCAGGTAGACCGACTCATCCCCCGAAGGGTTAAGGGCAGTCCAGTTCCCCCTCTGCTTAAGGATTTCTAGGATGTCTGAAAAGGAGACATCTTCAGAGGGGGATCTTGGGGACCCTTCCGAATCCTCCAAGTCGGTATCAGATGTGACTGACTCGGAGGAGTCGACATGTTTCCTCTTACATTTTCTCTTCCGGGGGGGCTCCTCCGAAGGATCGGAGGAGGCCTCGGAAGAAGAAGATATGCCCAATGGGGCGACCTGGAGCGTTTGCTCTCCACGCTTGGGGTCAGGAGGGTGGACAGAGACTGATGCAGGCACCATGGAGAGAGGAGCTAAAGGGGCTGATTGAGGGGCCGACTCAGGAGTCAGCACACTCCTCATGACCTCGAAGGCACCCCTGTCAGGCAGAGCAGAAGGTCCCCACTCCAAGGAGACGAGAACCCCTGTCAGCACCGAGAGGGATGGCTCCGAGGCCGATGGGGCCGAGCTCACCTGCGCCAATGCTCCAAGAGGGAAAACGGGGTCAGACAAGGGTCCAATGCCACTTGCCCCCTTGGAGCCGACGAGGGAGTCTCAGCACACAGATCCTTCCAAGGCCGGAACCAAGGAAGAGATTGGAGCCGACAAAGGAGCCGAAAGGTGTGATATCTGTTCCAACGTCACCAAGATTCAAGCCCCAACCAGCTCCGGCTCCGAACACAAGGAGGGAATCGGAGGAGGAACTGCTGTAGATACCGGGACAGCCACAGTCTGTTGAGATGAGCTGGTTAAAATTTTGGCCAGGGCCTGTGACTTAAGGAGTCTGCTGACAACCCTCTCTAGGTCATGATCAGATAGCTTGGAAGACCGAGATGAGTTGGACCTATGGCTTTTCTCAGATTGGAGTAATGGTGACCTTGGAGCTGAGCGAACCGATTCTAGGGAAGGGGACCTAGAATGTTTTGGGCTCAAAGATGGTTCCAACAGTAAAGTCAGAGCCGACTGAGGTCTAGAGTGTCGGCTCCAGCCAGAGCCAACGAGGAGGCAGGTGCTCCACCAGGCGACGGCTCCTAACTGGGAGCCGACAGCTTGGCGGGCTTAGAGGATTTACCCGACAAAGGCTAGGTCGGGGATCCTTCTGGCTTAAGTAAGCCTCTCAGGATGAGCTTGTTCCTACGCTCCTGCAGGACTCTCAGGCTGAAGGCATGACAGACCGAGCAGGAGTCCTGCAGGTGTAGGGGGCCCAAGCAATAAACGCAAGAAGTGTGACCGTCTGTCAGAGACATCTTCTGACAGCACGAGTCACACTTCTTAAAACCTGAGACTTTGGTATCCTTAGACATGATGGATACCAAAGAAAAAAGTCACTAGTGCTTAAACACACAGAACACACACACACACACACACACACGCACACACGCACTAGTTAAGCTAACAAAATGAAACAATTATACAGTTAACTATATATAAATATATATATATATATATATATATATATATATATATATATATATATATATATATACACAAGTCTACAACTGAAATAAAGTAAAAGAGCTAACACTACCCTATAACACAAGGAAAGGGAGGGGAGAGTAGCCCCTGTGAAAAAAAAGGGGGGGGGGGAGGAAGAAACTCTCTAACTAAAACGAGTTTCTAAGAGGGAATATTAGGGAGTAAACTAACCGGGAAGTTATAAATATAAGAAAAGGTTATTGAGAAAAAACTAAAGTTAACTTTTAATATATATATATATATATATATATATATATATATATATATATATATATATATAAATAAAAGATTAATACGACCTGGAGCCAAGTAAATCGCAACCTCGTAGCTGAAGCGGCAAACGAAATCTGGGGATCTGATGCCTAGCATTGTGGGATATAGGGAGGGCCTCGAGCCAGTAAATAGCTCTCGAGCTTTAGTAGATTGCCGAGTCGGAGCTGAGGATCGGCTCTGAACCCATCCAGCAAGAATGAAGGCAAGATAGACAACTTAACATCTGTTTTTACTAAGTAATGACAGCCCTGTTAAGTTTCAGTCTTCCTATCTTTCAGGAAACAAATGGTAACACAAAACACTATTTTAGCAACTTTCTAAGATTATACAAGCAATGGTTAAAATGTGTCCCTAGTTTTGGGCTTTTGCCCCCCCCCCCCCAATAAATTTTGGCTTTTTCCAAATTTCTTGTGCTGTGAAGTTGAGAGATTTAGTTGAGTGTCAAGTGGATTTTACAAGGAGCTGAGAGCTTCTGGGGAAGAGAAGTTTAGTGCTACTTATGTCAATTCTCTTTGTATTGTTAGCACAACAGGAAGTATACTTGCTTTTGATGCAGAAGGCTGTAGGTTCTACACTCCCGCAGTATGCAGATGGATTGCTGATACTGTACTGTGTTGTACTTTGAAGGGAGTAGATGATGCAGTCCTGTGAATGTCCTCCTTTGGAAGAGTTACCTAGTAACTATGAACCTGTTATCAGTTTGCCATCAATTCCCTATTGCAATATTACTAGCTCATCATTTTTTTTAATGTAACACAGACAATTTATTCTTTAAGGGCAACAGGCACTTTATTTGTATGAAACAATGAAATATAAAGTTGTTTGCTATCAGCAATCTCTTCATTAGTTACACATATTTTTAATTTGGAATAATTTAGATGGCTTTTACTTCTGCAGGGATTTTGCATATTTACTGATATTGGTGGACTGCAATGACAAAATTTTGAGTGGCCTTTTATGGTTGAAATTTTCTGAAATGGGTAGTTTTGTCATTGGTTCATACATTTTGTTTCATTGCTTACTAGAAGACTGTTCAAAACTACAAATTTAAAACACATTCTAACAGGTGGTGCTGTATTATACAAGTAATATAATTTAATACAATCAGGAAGGTGAATCAAAGAATGTATACATGTATGCATGGCACTAAAAATGTGTAAGGAACCTATGGTTTGAAAACATCCCAGAGGTAAGCTTAGTCCTCCACTGGCCAAATCCAAAATGAATGTCGGTTTTCATGCCATTTCAATGAATGTAAGTTTCAAGGGCAGAGAAGTTTACTGCTCATGCTGAGTCCGTTTTCATTGCAAGACTTTATTTTTTAGCAAATGGCTCAGTATTTGTGCCATGTCATTTTAATTTCTGCAGTCACTGTAGAAGTAAATAAGAAAACAGTACGCATGCTGACAGGTTTGAACAGTGTTTATGGTAACTTTGGAGAAATAGCCAAGTAATGGAACACTGGAGTGGTTGGGGAGGGGGCTGCTGCTGGAGCGGTAGGGGGTTGCTGCAGGAAGGGCTGTTCTGGGGTGGGCCCAATCTATTACCCTGCCAAGGGGTCCATTTAACCATGACCCAGCTCTGGTATTTTGCACGGTTATAAAAAAGTCTTTCTACATTGCACAGCTTATAAACAAATTGATTTGACTAGATCTAGTGATGTTATTGTCCCCTTTACAAAGCCCTCATTAGGTCAATCATTTTGTATAATGCCCACTTTGGCATGTATCTGTCCAGACCCATGTGACAATTGGAATACCCAGACAAATACCTTACTAAAAGGATACAAGTCCTAAACAATAAGTCTTGCATGGACCACCTCAAAGATATATCACTATACTCAGTATCCTACAGAGTGCTTACAGGTGACGTGTCTGGCATACAAGGCATCCTCCGATCTAATACAGATAGACCTACTGAACATCAGCAAGTCAAATGGCATCAGAAATACTCAGTCCAGGTGTATATAAACTGAATACTGTGGAGAGATGGATATATATCCAGAACAGACTAACCATTCAAGTAAAACAAAGCTCATCCCTATCCATATTCAAATGCAACTTGGATCTAAGGATGGGTAATAGAAAATGTACTCCAGGATTGCCCCTTGTGCCACTAATGAATAGAGGCAGTTTTTAAATGCTGCATCCCTTACATGGGTCTCAATTATCTATGGTATGATCACAGTTATTTTCACTAGGGCTAATATACAGTTATCAGCCATGGGATAGATAAGAACAAATCGGGAAATGTTAATTCGAGCACCAAAAGGGAAATTGACTAAGCTTAAAATGTCCTCCAAGTGAACCTACATTGTGGTAGTAAACAGTTTTAAAAAAATGCCTTTTTAGATCACTAAGTGCCCCTCTCACCCTCCGGCCCCCAGTCTTCAACAGCTTCCAGCGCCTCTGCACAGGAAGCCAGATTATACTGCCAATTTTATAAAACATAACATGCAGGCTAGCAAATGCAAAACATTTTCTATATTGGGTACTTTATAGTGGTATCTGGCAGGTACCATTAGACGCAGAAAGCCAAAAGCTGACAACTTTCATTACCCTATGGGAAGAGTCTGTTTCAAAAGACTGCCTTTTCATATAACTTCAGTGCCTGAGATTTTTCCAGATACAATGAGCAAATGACTTCAGGATCTAGATTGTGCTGTTGTTATGCATGACATCCTGGTGCATGGTCCACACAAGCAGACACATGATTCAAGATTAAAGATAGTGTTAAAAATAATACAGCAGTCAGGTCTTAAGCTTAATCAAGAAAAAGGCTGCTTTAGTAAAACACAGTTTTAGTATATGGGCTCTATATATGCTTGCATGTGGTTTAATACCACTAACACAAAGTCCAAGTAATGGCTGAGATGCAAGATCCATCCTGTGTAAGTGAACTGTGGAAAGACCTAGTCATGAACAACTATATGGGCAAGTTTATACCAGACCTTTTCTATTATCCTGTGACCTTTAACAGATTTGTTAAAAAATGTACTATGGTTTTGGGGACATGCTGAAGCTCCAAATTAAAAAAAAAACTGTTTATAACAATTCCATTGTTAGCATACTATGACGTCATTAAGGCAATAGTGAGTGCAGATGCCAGTTGCTTTGCCCTAGGTGCAGTGTTACTCCAGCGAGATGAACAAGTTAAATCCTTAGCTTACTTCTCCAGAATGTTAACCCATGCTAAGCAGAGGTATTCTGAAATTGAAATGAATGCCTTGTGAGTGTGTGGCATGTGAAAAAGTCTCGAGATATCATTGGGGCTTGAGAGTTTCCAGCTCCAGGCTGACCATAACCCAGTAGTTCCTTTGATGCAGTCATATGATCTTGGCAAAGTGCCATCAAGGTATCAAAGACTACTAACACATTTAAAGAGATCCAATGCCGAGGTAATGCATGTACCTAGCAATTAACTCACTGTTGCTGATATGCTATCCAGAAATCCTTTATGTGACCAACTGTTATCTGAAACAGAAGCTAAGGTTCAGCTTATATGCAGAGCATCTTGAGGACCAGATCTGTAACTGCTATAAAACCTTAATCGATTCAAACTGATAACTGCAAGCTATCCCTGCATGTGCACCATGGATGGCCAAATCACTGGACTCAAACCAAATAGTTAGACACAAGTACTTTATAGTCTCAGCATGGTTATCAGAGCATAATGGCTTATTGTTATATCAAGACAGAACTATGGCACCCCTAAATCAATGAGCAGAAGTGTTACGCCAAATACATGAGGGTCATCAAGGTCTCACCAAATGCGATGTCCAAGAATTAACTAAAACACTGACATCTTACTTTGTAAGTGTAGTTTCTATATTATGCATAAACCATCACAGAGACAGGAACCTTTGATGTCAGTGCCACTACCCTAAGGTCCTTGACAAAAAGATACTCGCTGACTTACTTGAGCTTAAAGGCAAGAATTATCATGTCATTGTTAACTACTCACATGACATTGAACTAATTCCTATATCAAGTCCAAAGCCTATAATAGCCAGGTTTAAGATTATGTTCTTGAGGTATGGTTTACCAACAGAGTTAGTTAGAGACAATGGTACATAGTTTATGCCCATTGAATTCCAACAATATGAGGCCGATTACTGTTCCACCCCTATTATGTCACATCCTCACTATCCACAAATGAATAGTAAATTTGAAAAAGCAGTGCAAACATCCAAAAGAATATTAAGACAAACAAATCCACATGACACCCTAATGGCATATTGTGCTACTCTGCACAGTACCACAACAGTAAGTCTTTCATTTAGGGTAGCAGGCTGGCATAATGGTTAAGGTGTTTGCCTTATAACCCATAGGTGCAGGGTTTGATTCTCACAAGGGGGTAATTGGCTAGGCTTAAAATGGCCCACAAAGGCAGTTAACCTAGTACCAATCAATGAACAAAAAAATGTACCATGACTAATGCATAGAAGACAAATGTGAACTGACATAGAGTCAAAACTTAAACCAGGACTAATATCATATCAGTTAAGAGCAATGAGCAAAAATACAAAGGTTCATACAAAACGTTTTAGGGCCAAAGTGATTCTGTTTGTCAAATACCAGCTCTGCAACTTGGTCAAAGAGGGTGAGAAAAAGTAAGACATTGTAGTCATACCAGTTCAGAAAACAAGAGAATCGCTTTCTTACTTGGTGCAAACTACAGATGGTACCATATAACATGCAACTTATGACACATCCAGTTAATTCCTTATGAATGCAAAGTTCTGGTAGACCAATTGAGAAAAACTGAGCCACAAAGACTTTTTGTACTGAATTTATTTTATAATTTGTCTCCTTGTAATTTAGTATCTGTGGAGCTTTTCTCCCCGGGCCTCTACTGAAAATGGACATATATCCAGCTAGACTAGCCCGGTTAACAAATGTAAAATAAAATAAAATAAAAATAACATAATTGCCTGGCAAATCCATTTCTCTGTGAAAGATTTATTCTTCCTTAATCGAGTATCTCAGATAAGGATTGAAGTCTGAGATTGTTTATTTGTGAAGACAAACTGATGCTGTCCAGTCTGTGCTACAACCTTTCCAGTGGAGAGTTTTCCATCCAGTAGACTTGATTTTGCCTAGTGAATGTAAACGTTCTGATGCACGCTATAACAATGCATCTCAAAGTTCTGTTTTCATGGGTTCCCTGAGTATTTCTATCCAGAGTACAAATGGTCTGTGAGTATCACACAGACCAAGATCTGTCAGTATTCCTCAACATTACCAGTCATGAATGCAGTCAACGGAACATTCAAGTACTGTAATTGCACTTTTTGCAAAACATTGTATGTTATTGCATTGCTCATATTCAATGTTTTCTTACCACAGGTTCATAGATGTGTACTAGGCTAATGGCACTGGAGCCTATACAAGCCTATCCCATAGAAGTGCCCTGGCTTCATTCATTCCAGAGTGTTGAAACCACAAAGTCTCCTCTTCAATTTTTCCCTTGGAACTAGACAAACTTTCAACTTAAACACTCAAACCATTCACTTCTCATACCGGCACTTGCTCAAAACTCATAGCAAGCACTAATAATAAACCTTAGCACTAGACCCCCCCCCCCCCGATACTGTAGAGAAGGACAAGGCTCTCTATTCGACCTTACCAGCTAATCAGTAAAACAGTTCACTGTACCTAACCATGCATGTCCAAAGGGCAGTTTCAGGTGTACTCTCCGGTCCAACTGGTGAATCTGGACATTTTGAGGCAATGTTACAATTGCCTCATGTACACAGACAACCCTCTCCTCCTTCCAAACATTAATACATGCGAGAGATGCAATTATACAGCCAAAATGGAGGCTAAGCCCTTTCAACCCATGATTGGACCAGATAGTCAAGAGGAGAAGGGAATTACTTGCATCACACCACCCAGTCTCACATAGACCTATGAAACCAGCACTGGCAAAAAACAAATATAAATACACAAAAACATACTCGGAGGCTCTAATTAAAAATCTGCAGAAGCAACAGAGACCTCCAAAGCAGACATCCAAGCAACCTCCACCCCCCCCCAACACAAACCATGAAACACATAGTTCACAAAACCAGTGTGCCACACAATCACATCCTTTAAGGCAAAATAACATACCCAACACACTAGTAATAGGTGACTCTATAGTCAGGCACACTAACGTCCCACTCACTAGGATGAACAAGGAGAAGGTTACTGTTAGCTGCCTGTCAGGTGCCAGGATCCACCGCATAACACAAGCACTCAGGTCACTCCAGAACAAGTACAAATACGACTCTGTCATTGTCCATGTTGGTGTGAATGACCTGAGCCGTACCTCCCTGGACTACATCAAAAAGGGACATGGAAGAGCTCTCTGATCACATAGCCCAGGCCAGTATGACCCTGACCCTGAGTAGCATCCTGCCCTCACCAAGAATGATACCAGGGTATAGAGAAAAAAATGATAAATTTCAACAATTGGCTAAGCTTCTGGTGTCATTCAAAGGGGATCCAGTGTCTGTCAGCCTGGGATGACATGCTTGACAAGCCATGCTGCTTCACTAGAGATGGCTTGCACCTGTCACCCTTAGGCTTTCAAATACTGGCCAAGGCTCTTGCCCCCATAGTGCCTTTTTTTAGGCAAGGCTCAAAAGACAAACCCACCGCCATAAATAACACAAGTAACAAAAAACTGAGGGTAATGCTATTCAATGCCAGAAGTCTAAACCTCAAAATGCATGCACTCGAGGCACTCTGCATTATGGAGAAAATTGATATATGTGCAGTAACAGAAATCCGGTTTAAGGCTCAAGAGAGCACCCCAGCACTACCAGGCTACAACTCATACCATACATTTCGGCTACAAAACCCGGACCGAAATAAAAATGGCGGTGGAGTAACCATATTCATCAAGGATACAAACACCTCCAGGTTAGTGGCACAGCATGATGCTTCAGAGATCATTCACGTGCAACTAACAACGGGCAAAACTGCTATTCAAATTATAGCTTGCTACAGATCACCCACCATGTCCCAGGACCCCCACTCCGCATTCCTGGAAACACTGGGAAACATAAAGGTCCTACCAAACACCCTATTGGGTGATTTCAATTACCCAAACATCAACTGGGAGAACTATTCAAGTACAGACTCCCTTGCCCAACATTTCCTAGAATTTATAAACTCAAACACTTCGGATCAACTGGTTAACACCCCCACCAGAGGTGACAACATATTGGACCTAGTCATCAACATGGGCGACCAGTGTTCCACACCGGAGGTCAACCCCTCACTGGTTAGATCTGACCATAAACTAGTCACTCTGGATATCCACATTCTGCCACCACTCCTGGTCAAAGAAACCACCGTGAAAAACTTTTCAAAAGCAAACTTAGCATTACTTAAGACTGAGGTGGGATGTTTCAAAGCCCCCATGCTAAAGGATAACCCTGTCCAAGCTGCAAAATCCTTTACTAATGCACTCTATGGGCACCTACAAGAATGCATGGATCGTGCTATCCCAAACAAAACCAAGACTCACTCCTCCAAGAAAAGGAAACCAGTCTGATGGACTCCTGCCATAAACAAGCTATACAATAGAAGGAGGAAACTAGTACAGAAAAGAGTAAAATCCCAAGAAGGGAAGACATCCCTGATCAATATGAGCAAGAAACTACGTTCCCTCATAAAATCATCCAAGGCTAGCTTCAAAAGAAAAATTGCCATGGACACCAAAGATAACCACAAGGCATTCTTTAGCTATGTCAAGAATCTAAGTGGCAATTCTCATATATCTGCTCGGAGTTAGTGCAGAATGGCACAAAATACACTGAACCGACTGATATAGCCAACATCCTGGCAGACAGATTCAGTGCAAACTTCACCCCCAAAAGGGCCCATAATAATACCATAAGAATGTAGTTCCCCTGAAATCACAGACACTCAGGTTAAAACAGCCCTCTCCAATGCCAAAAACACAGCATCAATGGGACCGGATGGTGTCCCAGGCTGCGTCCTAAATGAGCTCAAAGATGAACTAACCCCTCACCTAAACACACTGTTTAAACTCAGCCTCTCCACAGGCTATGTGCCCACAGAGTGGTGCACAGCAACGGTTATTCCACTCCACAAAGGTGGAGCCACAACGGACCCCAGGAACTATCACCCTATAAGCCTGACTAGCTTGGTCTGCAAAGCTATGGAGCGCATCAACATGGATCTCATTAACAGAGACATTGGAAACCTCCAAACACTGGACCCTACCCAGTTCGGCTTTGTTAAGGGCAGATCATGCCTCCTAAACCTAGTGGACTTCTTTGAGACAGTTAACAAGGCTACAGATGAAGGAAAGGTGGTTCACACAGCCTACTTAGACCTTGCAAAGGCCTTTGACACCATTCCCCCCTCAGGTATTATAGACAAGCTCACCAGCCTGAACATAAACGCCTACGTCACAAGATGGGTTGCCAATTGGCTCATGGACAGAACCCACATGGTAAGAGTTGCGGGAGCTAGGTCTGACTCTAAACCAGTTACAAGTGGCATTCCCCAGGGCTCAGTCCTAGGACCCCTCCTGTTCGGGGTACAGGCAAGCATAGGAGGACTATGGCTGACCAAGTTCGCAGACAACTGCAATCTAGGGGCTATAATTGACTCTCCAGCTGACAGAAACATCCTCCAAAAGAGTCTCACTGAGACAGATACCTGGTGTCAAAACCATGGCCTCAAGCTAAATGCCAAAAAGTGCACAGTCATCCCCTTTGGAAAAAACTACCCACAAACTACCACATAGGTGGTAGCCCCCTAAATATGGAAAACATAATAAGGTATCTGGGGATCCAAGTAGATAGTAACCTCTCCTTTGATAATCACATTGCCAAAGTGGTTAGAAAATCCTTCTATGTGGCCCACCTAATCACAAATGGGTTTGCATCCAGATCGAAAGAGGTCATTGGGCCCCTCTATGCATCACTCATCAGACCCATCATAGAGTGCAATGCCCCATTTGGGATGTACCTTAAAAGACACTTGCAACAAATGGAAAGATCACAGAAGTACCTCACCAAGAGGATCACTGGCCTCAAGCAGATGCCCTATATAGCTCGATTGAAGAAACTCCAGCTGTACTCGGTTGCATACCACCTACTCAGAGGTGATCTCTGCCTGGCATACAAGGCCATGTCCAACTCAGAAGTGATGGATATGCTCCACCTAAAGAAAACCATATCCCCTCAAGCCACACGCTCCAGGGATCTAAACCTCAACACAACAATAAATAGGACGTGCTGGAGGGATATATTCCTGTCCCAGAGACTTCCCATGCTCTCAAACAAGATTCCAATCTACATTAGGCAGAGCACCTCACTAACCCTCTTCAAGAGAAACCTTGACGAGTGGATGGGAAACAAAGTTTACCCCAGGGATCACTTCAATGGCTCTGCTGGACAGAAGCACAGGGAACTAATCTAAGGGGGCGGCGAAAGCCAACACATTCCGGCTAGGCTTATAAATGCCTTCGGGCAGATAGCCTAGTACCTACCTATGAATATATGATACAAATATGTGCTTGCCTGTTCTTATTTTTAGAAAATATTTTTTTTTTCTTTTTAAAAGGGGGGAGATATAGTGGAAAGTATATTTAAGCTGTATATATATATATATATATATATATATATATATATATATATATATATATATATATACACACACACACACACATACTGTGCATATGTGCAGGGTCTATATCAGAACATCGAAGTATTAAAACTTCGAATGTTCTGATATCGAACACTATTCAGCGAACACTAAGAATAGCGAAGCTGCAGAACAGTGAATTCTTTCTTTGGGAAAGAATTTGGTTGGCCATTTCTGTGGCTTTGCTATTCTTAGCACTGTGGTGGAAAGTTATGGGTTGGGTACAGGTAAGTGTGCGACTGTTTGTATGTTAGGGTTAGGGACGGGTTAAGTGAGTTAGGGTTAGGGTGCGGGTTAGGCATGTGTGCGACAGTGACAGACGTTAGGGTTGGGTTAAGTGAGTTAGGGTTTTCATGTTTAGATGTTTTGGGGCCAATGAAATAGCGTTTGCTATTTTTATCTTTCGATAATGTCATGTAAACGCTATGTGTATAATATTGCTCTTTTCATACAAATGAATGGCATTGCCCATTTAAGAATAAAAGTGTACCTTGATATATTGCAAGTACTGAACTCTTAGATACTTGGTGAGACATGCTGAAGTGTTAACACTGTTTATACTGTGGTGCCTTGTTATTTGCTAATAATAAAGTTAGCTGCTCATCAAAACCTACCCTGAATCCTGATGTTTCTGAATGACTCTCACTAGAAGCAGTCTATATTTCATTGACCACCTGATAATGCCATTAACTGTTCGCAGAAGATCTGCAGGTTACATGAGGCCCCCCACCCCCACCCCATATCCCACTCTGCCCAAAATGCTTTCTAGTAATGTTCAGTTAAGTGTTCTTCCACACAGGGATGCAGGCACCTGTCAAAGCATGCTGCTGCTCCTCTGCCACATTATGCAAAGAGACTGTGTTTCAGAGTTACGGACCCCTTTTGTGAACCACATCACCCTTGAATGGTAGTACTTTTGAAAAGGTGAACTTTCAGCTTTGACCAGACTGGGATATGCAAGCTCCACTCTCAGCAACAGGTATGTATAGGGTAATCCATTATTCGCTCTTTCTCTTTGGCAAACCTATGTAAATTGGTTCACCATATTTTCTTTTGCAGCCTTACTTTTATTCAGCATTACAATCATAACATATTAATATCATAACAAAAAGTGCATGGTCACTGCCAACATTGAAAAACTTCCTGCTACAGTTGTATGATGTGGGAGTAGGGATATGTCTGAGGATATAGTACAAAAAAAGACAAAATATCATTCTTAGTGCATTTATTTTCCCAGTGTTAACAGCCACAGCCTTTTCCAACTATGTGCATAGCTGTTGTTATTCAGGCCATAGCTTAAGACAGAGCAGGGACTTGAATGATGCATGAAGTCTAATTTCCAAATAACAAAAAGAGGATTTACACCAGTAGTGACTAACAGTATCACACCCTGATCCTGGAGAGATAGCAAACCTGCTAGCGGACAGATTTGATGAAAATTTCACTCCCTTATCCCTTCCAAACTTATTGCAAACCTTGACCCCAACTTTCCCCCCACCCAACATATCTGAAGAGCGGGTCATTAAAGCCTTGTCTAAGGCAAAAAAATGCAGCCTCTATGGAACCAGACAGCATCCCAGGTTCTCTTCTAAACAAATTAAAACATGAACTAGCATCACCATTAAGTACCCTATTCAATCACAGCCTAACCACTGTCTTTGTTCCTATGGAAAGGAGAACAGCAACAGCTATTCCCCTCCACAAAGGTCACTCAGCAATAGACCCAAGGAATTATAGACTCATATATCTGACCAGCCTCATCTGTAAAGCCATGGAACACATTATTGTGGACTTCATAAAGACATAGGTGATTTCCAAATTCTGGATCCAACCCAATTCAGCATCATGAAGGGCAGATCCTGCCTGTTAAACCTGGTGGATTTCTTCAAAAATGTGACCATGGCAAATCTGTACACACAGCATACCTTGACTTGGCAAAGGCCTTTGACACAGTCCCACACTCAGGCATTACCAATAAACTTAGCATACTGAATATAAACCACTTTGTTGTAAGATGGGTTGCCAACTGGCTCACAAACCAGTCACACACTATCAAAGTGGGTGACTCTACATCAACCAACAGACCTGTCACCAGTGGGGTGCCACAAGTGTCAGTGCTGGGCCCCCTACAGTTTGGTATATACTTCTCAGAAGTTCAGGCCGAAACTAAGGTGGTGTGGCTGACCAAGTCTGCAGATGACTGCAGACTGGGTGCAATTATTTGATGTCAGTATACTTCAGGAGGGTCTTATGCAGATCAACGACTGGTGTCTTAGTCATGGTCTCAAAGTGAATGTAAAGAAATGCATCATCATTCCCTTCGGTAAAAACAATGTCCTTTCACACTATCAAATTAAAAATAATACCCTATGTACAAGGGCGCCCGCAGGCAGGTGCAAGGGGGTGCACTTGCACCCCCCTGGAATCCGCTGACAAGTTAATCGTTTCATTTAAAAAAAATTTTTTTTTTTTTTTTTTAAGGCGTTCTTCTTTAAGAAGTCCAGTAGCAGGCGTGCTGACATCATCGTGCGTTTGCGAGCGGGAACTGAACAGTTTAGAGGATGCTGAGCCTGTGACATCATCGCGCGGGAGCTAAACAGACAGTTTAGAGAACCTTACTGAGGATGGGACCCTTGCAAGTGAGCGGGAACTGAAACGGACGGAAGATGGGACCCTTGCGCGCGGGAACCGAAACGGCCGGAAGATGGGACGCTTTAGTGGAGCGGGAACTGAAATGGGCAGCTTTAGTAAGGTAAGTGTGTGTGTGTGTGTCTGTGTGAGGAATTTGTTTGCTAGGGGGATATAAAATCCAGGCATATAAATTGGTGTTGTAGCGTTTGGATCTTGGAGTGTTGTTTGAGTTACCCTGCCTACTTTATCTATTTCTTCTATGTTCTCTAATATGTTACCTGTACTTTTCTGGAGTGATTTTGCAGTCTTTGGTCGCCAGTAGACTTTTCCATGCAACTGTGCTTTGTGGAGTGAGTTAATTGTTTATTCAGCTTGCAGATATACCGCTGTTTATCTTTTATATCCATTTCCATAAGTTCAGGATAGACTGTGAGGCTCACTGAACACACTCTCCTGTTGTGGCTGCTTTCTGTCTTTCTGCAATACGATTATTTGCTTTGTGCATAAAACGTTTAAGTAGCATTCAAACTTTGCGATTGTTTTGCCTATCTAATTTCTTGGAGTAGCTAATGTTTTTAAGTCAGCCATTTGACGCAGTGTAATCAAATACTTGAGAAAGGACTACTGTAGGTGTTCCTTGACAAGAGCATTGTGGTACAAAAGTGCACACGGTTGAACTGTATTCCTCAAAATGTTCGTCCGATGGTGAAGTTGCTGTGACCACTACTGTAATAATTTACCTGCGAACAAAGTGCAGTCATTTGTATATTATGTAATTTTTGTGAATGATGGCTTTCGGTTGAAGGGGTATATAGAAATAAAACATTTTACAGAGTAGCTAACGTCACCAAATAACTAAGTGATAAGCAAGCTGGTGTGGTGGATGCAAACATTACTTATCAAATGATCATAAATCTATTACAAGTCTATAGGGTCTTGAGCTTTTTTCAGAATGTCAGTTTATGCACTGAGGAGTAATATAATATAGCCATGGGATGGGCATGTCAGTAGCAGTTCAGATTTTTTGGGTTATTACTGAAAGGCAAGGAAGAAGTAATTACACTTTCCCTTTTTCCGTGATTTGTGATGCTTTGCGTAAGTTTATACTTAACAGTGGAACATGGTTTGATCTCCATGTGGTTGAAGGACCGAGAAATAAGTAATTAAGTTCTTACATTTGGCAAGCAGAAAAAAATGTAGTCACACGGGTTCTAAAGAAACTTATCGGTTTACATCATTTGGTTTGTTATGTAACATTCCCTGGCTGCTAAGGGCAGGAAGTACATTTTGTATTTTTTCTAGACTAATCTTGAACAATTTTCCCCTAAAACTTCTTTATCTATCTTTGGTTTCTATTTTTGATTATTTAGGCATTCTGTCCTAGTGGAAATGCAGGATATAGTTGACTTTAAGTATGTGTCTGAGACAGGAAAGACAATAGTTTTGGTTGGTAACTTGCCATCACCCAGAATAATGCCAAAATTCAAGGGCAAGACAATTGACTTCAGTAATTTGGCTTAGTAGCTGATGTAATTTTAGGGGGATCCGGTATGTGTCTGTTTTGGAATGGGATGACCAAAAGACGCTCCTGCTTTGCAAAAGATGGTCCCGCACCTCTCAACAATGCTTTTCCATTCTGGATAAAGCATTTGCTGTTTCCACAATGCCCTTTTTATGCAGATCTTGCCTACTCAACATTCTTATCTACATAATTCTAACTCACTGAACACATTGAGGTGGCTGTTCTGAATCCCAGAAAGTGAACTAAATGATGACTAAGATTGAGTCACTTCTGCATCTCAAATACGCACACATATGTGTAGTAAAAACACTTGGTTTCAGAAAAGTGAAAACACCACCCTCTTTTCCTGGGTTATGCATTCAGGTTTGCAGGTAGCTGTGGGGGAGTGTGTCAGTCTTTGAAATCCTCCCATGAAGGTAGACACCGTGTGACAATAATTTTGAAATTTTGGCAATCCAGGTCAGTATATAGCTAGCTACAAAGTGGTAGTTGATTTTGTTTATATCATCCTCCGTGTCCTCAAAGACCACAATATCTGCCTTAATGCTATAACTGCTGTTCTTGTAAACCTTGATACATTTATTTAGGTAACATTAGTTAACCTACAATAAACTATCTCATTTTCAATATATAATGGAAAGCATGTCCAGTGCTTCCTTGACTGCGCAAATGCAAACTACCTAGAACACATGATAAACATCCCAACTAGGGGACAGAATATCCTAAATGTTTTCTTTCACAGGTATTATTCTCCACTGTCATATCAGTCCACAAGATTTTCACATAAAAGATCTGTAGGTGCCCCTCCAAGCAAATAGGCAACTTTTCAGGGACCTGTCTAAAGCAAAATGTGTGCAGCTGCTTAGTGACCCAGATAATTTCCCTACCCAGACTGACCCTAAAAATATAGCCAAAGCTTTTACTTCTGAATTATGCTCTCAACTAAATAGTTGTCTAGAGAAAGCAATGCCTGCACTGTACCAAATACTCAGAGAATCTTAAAATCAAACCTTTATGGTGGAACACTGGTGTAAATAAACTCTATCTTTTTTTTTTTAAATTCTTTTTATTGATTTTTAGTCATAACATTACAAATCATACTTTACAACTTGACTAAACGATAAGTACAGACAACAATTTCTCTATATACAAAAACTATATACAAAGCCCATCTATGTAGAACCTCCAGACCGGAGATTCGAAGGTAGAGTGATTATGATAAAATTCCATCATAAACCAGTTTCCAAGCTTCCCTCCGTGATGGATTTAGCCTCATGGAATACCACAAATATTTATGAGCAGAGAAATGTTTCCCAATTATCTGTCTGAGTCCTTCCCAAGATAGGGTTGATCTATCCTTCCAATTTAGGGTGATATAGTATTTAACCAACATAAAGGCTGTTATTAGGAAATAAGCGTTCTTAATGTCCATGCCCACCGGGGGTATGTGAAGAAGGGCAAATTGCCAAGACAGGGTGGATTTTTCATAGCCCATTTTTTCTAATTTGACTCTGAGGGCACACCATAGTTTGTTAGAGCACTTGTAACTCCAAAAGACGTGGATGATATCTGCTTTCATCATAGGGCAGAATTGGCAAAATGGTGGGACTTCCTTGTACTTCTTGTTTAGCAGAGCGGGGGTGTAATACGCGTTATTCACAATCATAAGTTGGGTATATCTGAACTTTAATAGAGGAATAGCTTTGGAAAATTTTTGAGTGGCTTGTGCTATGGATTTGGACGAGATCGAGGGGTCTTGTTTTATCCAAAAGTCAGAATGGATAGCCTCTTTCGTGCACCTAATTTCTGATATTAACTTGTAGGAGTGAGATATCATTTTCTTTTTACGAGTTAGTAGATTCCAAAGTACCTTACACAGCTCTATTTGAGGATCGGGAATCTCTGTATCTCTCCAGTACTTGTTGCAGATGTCCATTAATTGTCTAAGCATAGTGGTGTAGTTGATCGAAAGCTTAAACTTGCTTCTGATAGAAGAAATGTGTTCCAACCTGCATAAAAAGAGGTCCAGTGGAAACGAATTCAGATTAACCAAATTCTCGTTTAATTTAATGTTAGGATTAAGGTGTAAAGGTTGGAGGAGATGAAAAGCAGATTGTAGTTCAAGGGATTTAAACAAGTTTTGTGTACACCTGATTTGGGACCATAGGTCATTTTGAATTTTGTATTTTCTTTTGGCAGATATGTCTAAGAAAGGTAGGGCCATAGGATTAACGTAAAGAGATTTAATATAATTGTAATAAAGTTTGATCCACGTTGGGCACCAAGCATTAGATTCTTCTCTGAAGGTTGCCACCTTGATTATTCTACTGCTTCTATTTATTTCATACAAAAGTCTAAAATCTGGAAGGTTTAGACCCCCCTTCTCTTTAGGGTATATAAGTTTATTATAGCTTATCCTGATGGGTCTAGGGTGCCAAATAAACTTCGAAAGAAATGATTGGATCTTATTAAAGACTTTATTATGAATCAGGGTGTTGGTAGCATTTAGAACAAACAGAAGTCTTGGGAGAATGTTCATTTTGATAATGGCCACTTTCGATAGAACCGGGAGTTTTAGTTGAGACCATCTTTCCATATCCTTTTGAATCCCGCCCCAACATCTAGAGAAGTCCCCTTGATGATGTATATTTCCATCTGTTTGGAAGGATACCCCTAGGTATTGCAAATGGTCATTGACTTTTATAGTAGGTATAGATCTTTCACTGGGTAATTGCGAGTAAATGTTAATTGGAAAGATCGTTGTCTTATCTAAATTCATCTTATAATTCGAGTATTTAGAGAAAATTTGTAAGGTATTATTAATTTTGTTAATATCAGCGTTGGGAAGTGAGTAGTAAATATTCAAGTCATCTGCATAAGCTGATAAGGGTACTTCAGTATTAAATAATCTTGGGATATGGTGGAATGTTCTCTGCTTAATTAATAAAAGTAAAGGTTCTATATATAGGTTAAATAAAAGCGGTGATAGAGGGCAACCCTGCCTGATACCATTATTAATCAATATCCTTCTGGAGCTATGTTTGTTTATTTGTAAAGTAGTATACGCATTTTTGTATAGGGTATTAAGAGTGTGTATAAATTGAGTAGGGAAATTAAATTTTTGTAGAACCGAGATCAAGAATTCCTTGCTAATTCTATCAAACGCTTTGGATGCATCAATAGCTAGGGCATAGATGGGGGTATGCTTGATCAGAGATAAAGAGGACATAGCATTTAGTGTAAGAGTTTGGTCGAAGGTTTGTCTCTGGTTTATAAACCCTGATTGTTCAGGAGAGATGATTTTACCAATCCCAGATTTCAATCTACCGCTACGATTGCTGCCAGAATTTTAATATCTATATTAATAATAGAAATAGGTCTATAATTATTGGGGTTGGAGCTGTCTTTATTTGGTTTGGGGATTAGAATGGTTCGGGATGCATTTAGGTGGGGGTCCCAAACCCCTTCGTGACAAATAAAGTTAAATAGGTGACATAGAATGATTGATAATTTCTGGCTAAACGCTTTGTAAAATTCCGCCGTGAATCCATCCGGCCCTGGCGCTTTATTGGATTTCAGGTTATTAATCACCGACATAGTATCGCTTTGAGTGATATCGGTCGCTAATAAGGATCGGTGGTGTTCATCTATCTTTGGTGTAACTAGATTGTCAAGGAATAGGTTTAGTTCTTGTCTGTCTATAGGATTTGGGGTAGGATTGTATACCTCTTCATAAATATCTTCAAATATCTTTATTATGTCTTGTGTGTTACAGATATAATTTTGATGAACCTTAATTCTTGAGATATGGGGAGTATTGCTATGTTGATTAATCAGTCTCGCCAGAAACCTAGAGGGAAGTTGAGCCCAATGTGAATAATTAGCTAAGGCTCTTATCTCATAGAATGAAAGGTTACTTATAAAAGGAAACTTAAGAATAGAATATATAACCATCAATATGATATAAAAAAGAAAAATGATTTAAATGCTTTGGCCAAGCATGTGATATCTAATTCATCGCATTCCTTTGTATTCAGGGTGCTGCAAATTGTAGAGGCCACAGATAGAGGTGGTGACTATATAAATCAGATCGAGTTAAATGAACTAAAATGGATACTTAAACTTAGAGGTCACTGCCCCCCAGGCTTAAACAATTATATCACCATCAGGTCATTTCTTAATAACCGAAGATGACATTATAAAGTGTAGTATAGTTATCATACCCAGCAGTCTTTGTGACATTTAATTATCTGTTTAGTGTTTATTTATTTATTTATATTTTTTCTTTATACATTCATTACTGTGCCTACTTAATTGTTTTTAAGCTTTAAGTTGTATACAATTGCTTTAAGATACACTATACTATGATTCTAATATATTATTTATACAGCCTGAGAATTTATAGAGTTTTGCTTCTCTTACCTTATCTTATAAATTAATTTATTTATTTTATTTCATTAATTCATTTAATTTTTATTCAAAAAGTTTATACTATGCATTGACTATTTTGAGTAAGTTAGAGGTGGTTTCTTTGACATAATTCTAATTTTTAATTCTTTATTTCATTATACAATTATAAATATACATATATTTTAGAAATAGTAAGTTATAATTTACATTTATATTTTTACATGCTTATATTTATATATTTATATATTTATATATTCATTTATACATATTTATTCATATTTATTCATATTTATATATATATATATATATTTATATATTCATATATACATTTATTCATTTATTCATATATATATTTACATTAAGTATTTTTATGAATGGAATTGCTTTAGTATATACTGGTAAGAAAAACCTTTATTCAGGAACAATGTGAGCAGCTTTACATTTTAAGTGAGCTGAGAATGCTGCACAAGTTGTTCAATGATATATGCTGGAATATTTTTGCATCAAATATTTGTCTGGTTGCTTTGTAATATTGTTTTATAATGTGTTTAGAACAGGCAACATTTGTTCCGATGAAATTTCCTGAATTTTTGAATGTTCTTGAAGTGTTATGGTAGAGTTTGTTTCATTCTTTATGTCTGTTTATGTTTGCTTTATAATACATTTTTAAATGAGGAGTTTTTAAAAAACAGTCTTCCTTTAAATACCTGAATGCTCAAATGTTTTCTTAATTAAATAAGTAGTTAATTGATTAACTTAAGACAATTGTTTATTGGCTGAGCCTCCCTATAAATCTGTAGCTATTTTTTACATTAAATTGTCTGATGAAGCGTATGGTAGCATACGCGAAAGCGCTTACCTTTTGTCTGTTTCTATAAATAAAAAGTAAGATTTTTTAACGTGGAGAGTCGGAAGCTTCTTGTTTTATATTTATCCTTGGATTTTAACTACTGACTCCTTGGCAGTTAGAGATCCGTTCCTGTTTTTTATCTGTTTGTTATTTTCGGACCTCTACTGCACACGTTTATGGCAAACATGGATCTTGAGTTGGATTACAATCCGGAACCGAGGCGATTGACTAATGAGCAACAATGGACAGCTATAACTTCTTGTAAGTCGAACCCTTTATTGGCTCTGGATCTGAATGTACCTGTCCCGAGTACAACAGATACTGACATTCCTAATATAGAACTTTTCAACTCTAGTATGAAAATACTAGAAAATGATTTGTATAAACTGCAAAGAATGATATGGCAGCGTAAGCACTTAGAGGCATGTCTTCATTACAAATTGATTCCAAGAGGGATGCGTATACTGGTTATGCCAACGTATGGTGATACGCATCCGTTGCTTTTGAAAAAATGGCAAGACATTAACATTGAAGCTAGCCACAAACACATGCAACTTCTTATTGACTATTTCGAGCCGCTTGAGGCTGAACTAATTTCTAAGGTCAATGATTTTAATACAGACCTACGAAAAAATTTCTGTAATTCTTTTTGTACACGGAAACTTGACAATATGTATAGTCAGGTAAACACATATGCTATGAAGCTCCAACAAATTAAATCAAGGAAGCTTCAACGTGACTTTAAGGATTTCTCCACCGGCAATGTGTTTGTTTGGCCGAGGAGGTTGGACAATCAGTTCTCAGGGGAGAACACTGGTTCGAACTCAGCGCCTTTGGATCGCACACTTACAGCACCTGCTGCCATTGGTCTAACAACAGCTGAGCTTGGCGCTGTCACTGATACGTCACACGACTCCTTTACCACACCGCCTGAGACATTTGCTTCAGTCACTAGTGCCTCCCTTGTTTCGACACCACTCCCGAATCAAGAAGCCAATAACGCAGCCAAAGTTTCAAGAAATTCTACGGGAGCTATTAGTAAAAGGCGTAATGATGATAACACTCCTTTTTTACCCCTGCCCATAAGGAAACCAACATATGCAAAAGGAAGAAGAAACAGCTGGGAGAGCAGAAAAAGAAAGCTATCCGGAGAGATGAATGCCTATCAACCAAGAAGGCAAAGGCAGTAAGCACGCTCTACTTTAATTTATCGGACTATTCTTTGAATGATAGTGACATTGAATTGCTTAATAATGGTCTTTCTTTTGTCCCTTCACGAGGAAGTACATTATCTGATATATTAATTGACTTACGCTTTTTTGCACGTGCAGTTAGTCTGAAATTGTTTTTTAATAAAGACATGAACACTGCTATGCATAATGCTGCTAGTACTCCCGCATATAAGAAGAAAAGTTCTTTTATACCAGCTATGCCAGCTCATATAGATTCTTTTGTTAAACTATGCGAAACAGACTTTTATAGTTATTTTTATAATGGTACAAGAAAATGTGCGTTTTTTAATATGTCAAGCAATAACATGAATTCGCTACGAAATCTGAGCAATGATTATACACTAACTTTCAGGCCAGTTGATAAAGGGGGAGGCTTAGCCATTTTTAATACAATTGATTACAATGTTTTAATGAGTAATATGTTGGAAGCTGACAATACATATCTTTTAATTGATCAAACTAAATTCAATTCTATTATTAAAACTGTTAAAGATGATATGTATGACATGTTAATGTGCACCCAGATATCGAACACTTTATACGACTTTTTTTCTATTGAGCACCCGGTAGTACCTATAATCAAAGGACTACCAAAAATGCACAAGGAGACCTTACCACCACCAATGAGGCCGATAGTGTCTGGTGCTAAATGGGTCACTGAAAACATATCAATCTTCCTAGAAAAAACGTTAAGACCCCTAGTAGAAGCCATCCCTATGATTCTTAAAGACACGTACCAGCTTATAAATTATTTACAGTCTTTGGACTTTGAGTTTAGGCAGGATAAACATCTTCTAATCACAATGGATGTGCAGAGTCTATTTACTTCAATCCCTAACGATGTTGGGATTGAAGCCATACGTGATTTACTACAACATAGTCAAAATTTAAAAGGGAACACTGCCATTTTGGTGTGTCAACTATTAGACATGGTGTTAAGCAACAATGTGTTTGCATTTGGGGGTAAGCTCTACCTACAGACCTGTGGCGTGGCCATGGGGACCCCCTGTGCAAACACATATGCAAACCTAGTTGTACACCACTGGGAGCTGCATAATGTCTTTACACATTCTTTATTTCATAAAGTTTTGTTATATAAGCGTTTTGTTGATGATATTTTAATTGTTTGGGATGGCTCGGTAGAGGAATTTTATAATTTTAAAATTTACTTAGAAACCACCACCACGTTTCTCAGATTTTCAGCTGAAACTTCTTACTCATCAGTTAATTTCTTGGATGTCAGCATAAATATTAGAAGAGGGAGATTAGTATCCACATTGTTTAAGAAAAAATGTTGGAGGAACACCATTTTGAAATACGACAGTATGCATCCTCGTCATACCTTTAAAGGTATTTTGAAAAGTCAATTTGTTAGACTAAGTAAAATATGTACTGACAAGGATGATTTAAATAGAGAAGCTGACAAAATGGTGAATATGTTCTTAGAAAGAGGTTATAACCATGACCTAGTAATGGAAGTCAGAAACAATGTTTTGCCCTTAGAATCTGTGACTTCACATGATTCTAGAATTGATCGCCAGGCAGTTCATCTTACGAATACTGTTTATAACTATAATTATACTGATAGAGTATCTTTTATTACGACATACACTAATGACTTCATGAATATTAAGAAAATATTAGTCAACAATTGGAAGGTTTTAATGCTGGATGAACCTACTAAGAAAATAATAGGTAATACTCCTCATATAGTTTACAGGAGTAATAAAAATTTAAAATCCTTACTATGTGACAGAAAGCCAAAATTATCACACAATATGTTAGGCACTAATGATTCTTTTGGAACCTATCCATGTCATAACTGCAATTACTGCAAGTTTATAACTAAAAGTCAAGAATTTGTACATCCAGAACTTGATTTTACGTTTACACCTAGATTTAGAGCCACCTGCAACACCTCTGGATTAATCTATCTAGCCACATGCGAATGCTGTAATGTATTCTATATAGGCCTT
Organism: Protopterus annectens; assembly: GCF_019279795.1. Taxonomy (NCBI): domain Eukaryota; kingdom Metazoa; phylum Chordata; order Ceratodontiformes; family Protopteridae; genus Protopterus; species Protopterus annectens. Next base: position 60,276,982 of record NC_056738.1, read on the forward strand.
ACCAAAAGGAAACTTAAGAATAGAATATATAACCATCAATATGATATAAAAAAGAAAAATGATTTAAATGCTTTGGCCAAGCATGTGATATCTAATTCATCGCATTCCTTTGTATTCAGGGTGCTGCAAATTGTAGAGGCCACAGATAGAGGTGGTGACTATATAAATCAGATCGAGTTAAATGAACTAAAATGGATACTTAAACTTAGAGGTCACTGCCCCCCAGGCTTAAACAATTATATCACCATCAGGTCATTTCTTAATAACCGAAGATGACATTATAAAGTGTAGTATAGTTATCATACCCAGCAGTCTTTGTGACATTTAATTATCTGTTTAGTGTTTATTTATTTATTTATATTTTTTCTTTATACATTCATTACTGTGCCTACTTAATTGTTTTAAGCTTTAAGTTGTATACAATTGCTTTAAGATACACTATACTATGATTCTAATATATTATTTATACAGCCTGAGAATTTATAGAGTTTTGCTTCTCTTACCTTATCTTATAAATTAATTTATTTATTTTATTTCATTAATTCATTTAATTTTTATTCAAAAAGTTTATACTATGCATTGACTATTTTGAGTAAGTTAGAGGTGGTTTCTTTGACATAATTCTAATTTTTAATTCTTTATTTCATTATACAATTATAAATATACATATATTTTAGAAATAGTAAGTTATAATTTACATTTATATTTTTACATGCTTATATTTATATATTTATATATTTATATATTCATTTATACATATTTATTCATATTTATTCATATTTATATATATATATATATATATTTATATATTCATATATACATTTATTCATTTATTCATATATATATTTACATTAAGTATTTTTATGAATGGAATTGCTTTAGTATATACTGGTAAGAAAAACCTTTATTCAGGAACAATGTGAGCAGCTTTACATTTTAAGTGAGCTGAGAATGCTGCACAAGTTGTTCAATGATATATGCTGGAATATTTTTGCATCAAATATTTGTCTGGTTGCTTTGTAATATTGTTTTATAATGTGTTTAGAACAGGCAACATTTGTTCCGATGAAATTTCCTGAATTTTTGAATGTTCTTGAAGTGTTATGGTAGAGTTTGTTTCATTCTTTATGTCTGTTTATGTTTGCTTTATAATACATTTTTAAATGAGGAGTTTTTAAAAAACAGTCTTCCTTTAAATACCTGAATGCTCAAATGTTTTCTTAATTAAATAAGTAGTTAATTGATTAACTTAAGACAATTGTTTATTGGCTGAGCCTCCCTATAAATCTGTAGCTATTTTTTACATTAAATTGTCTGATGAAGCGTATGGTAGCATACGCGAAAGCGCTTACCTTTTGTCTGTTTCTATAAATAAAAAGTAAGATTTTTTAACGTGGAGAGTCGGAAGCTTCTTGTTTTATATTAGAATGAAAGGTTATCCGCCTGTAATGATGTTAATTTTAACTGCAGCTGGGTAATCTCCTTCTCTAGATCTGGTGTGAAGTTCTGTTGAATACGGGATTCAAGGGATTTTAATTCCCCCTGTATAGCCCTTTCTTTAGAGATAAACTCGTTCTTGTAATGGGAGGCTTTGTTGATTAATAATCCTCTGATCAAGACCTTAGTGGTAGCCCAAGAGATATCAAACGAGGTGCTGGAGTCCTTAATAGCGAGTATACATTGATCTAATAAGGTATTAATTTCTTTTTTAATATCCGACTTTCCTAGCAGATTAGGGTTGAGTTTCCACCCTCTCATTGGAAAATTTGTGGGGGTATGGCGGGACCATTCAACCGATAGAGTAATCCTTGAGTGATCAGAGATTGATCTTGGATCAATGTAGATATTAGTTCCAAAATTATGAAAAATATCTGAGATTAGAAAAAAGTCCAGCCTGGACCAGGACTTATGACATTGAGAAAAAAAGGTATACCCTCTGTTCCCAAAGTTGTCGGTATTATTACAATAGGGGTCAAATAGATTAAAGTCACTTTTAAGATCTGCAATAGCGGAGGAGGCTAGTGGATTATTTATGGACAACCTATTAGATCTGTCTAGAGTTGGGTCCTGGATAGAATTCCAATCCCCCCAATTATATAGTCGTGATCCGGGAACTTATGCAGGGTGTTATACAATTTCATTATGAAGTTATGTTGTAGTGTACAAGGAGCATAAATGTTTAGGATCACAATAGGCTTAACTAAGTAGTCTACTTTAGTTACAAAGTAACACCATCTGCCCTCAGAGTCAAAGTTCTGCTTTAAAATAGGATGTTTAAAGGAGTTTTTAATAATGATAGCTACCCCAACTTTATTAGTTTTACTCCCCGCTGCTATAATTTCCTTAATCCATCTTCTATTTTTTATGGAGCTCCATTGCTCTCTTAATAAGTGTGTTTCTTGTAACAAGATGTAATCTAGATTGGATTTAAACAGCAAATGAAGGATAAGTTTTCTTTTGCTTACAGCTTGTAAGCCTTTGACATTCCATGAGGCTATCTTCCACATGACAATCTTAACATTTGTGGGTAAGAAGCAAGGTTACTCTTTTCTAAGGTGTAGTTCTTTAACACAGAGGATGTAAACAAGTAGAATACATTATAAATCCATAGATGGGCGACTCTTCCCGCGTACCCCCCGTGCATAACCACATCCTCCCTTAGCCTGGAAGAGATTGGGATACCTAAATTATTTAAACACATTGCAAACAGCTGAAACACTCTCCTTTCTACTTATAATGTTAAAGTACCAGTACTATTTGAGAAGTAATGTATCCCAGAGTATAATCTACAATTCTACAAGAGCTAGAAAGCTACGCTGACTTGGATTGAAACACTGCTTAACTCATTCAGAGCATGTCTTACGTGTGGATACAGCAAAGCAACAGCAATCAAAATAGTAATATAATTATAGTGAATAGTAAGACTTCGTATACATATCTAACTTGACCCAAAATCTGTTAGTAATATTTTAAATTCTATTTTCCCAAGGGGAAGGAGTATCCGAGCACAACCATCTAGTCCACATAGGTCTATGTAAGGTGTATTATTCTGAGGACCTCTATACTAGAATAGGTCCTCATTACTTCTAGTGTGTATTGTATATAAGAAATACAAATCTTTCCATTCCATTCCAGATAAAATACAAGTACTGGGAATCTAGAACCCCTTAGGCTGTCCAGTCCTTGTCAAAATATTATAAACAGGAACCTACGTCTTCTAGCAATATTAAGTCAAAAGAACTTTACAAACACACTTCTAATCCTCTTCATTAACATCTCATTTAAGATATAGTAAGTTACTTCTACTAGGAAAAGCCCCGGTTTACTATTTAACATAGAAATCTCACCTAATACCCAATAAACAACGATCCAGGATTAGACAACAGGAAATCATTAGGTAGTGTGCATCCTAGATCTTCCAAGAAATGAAACTCTTTTATAAACCATGTTCACTTACAGTAGCAGGACGATAGTACCCGTAAAGTAATATTGTAAAATTGCTCAGCTTCTACATCCTTTAGGACATATAATGACTAGATCCCTACTAAATTCAACATAACATTCAATGTATCACATTACTTATATGCTCCCAGAGTTTACATGCATCATCTGTTCTTTTAAGAATATTGTAATCAGTGCAGTATATATTCAAGGTAATCGAGATTTATTTATCTGCAATGAGCCTGGCTTCGTAACTGGTTATATGGAGCATTGGCCCTGTCTTGACAGAACAATAGATTTAACCCTAAACCGGCACTTAGGTCTGTTAAGTTATCAAACTTTAGCTGACCACGCCAACTTTACCACATTGTTTTTGCTTGACACACTAGTAAGAGAGATAAACAATTGTAAAAGACATATACACTTAAAGGGTAGTCAACCAGTAAACCCACTAATTTGTAATGTTTCAAGTAGTGCTGATACAAGGATCTCATGGAAAACAAATGTGTTTTTGTACATGAAGAAGAGCATCCCTCTTTCAAGTAATTCTTTTATGTAGTGGAGTGTAAGTTAAGAAGGTTGCTGAATAAGCTAGTGTGGTCCAAATATTGGCCAGGGGTCAAACCTACTAGAATGCTGACGTATTCTGCCCTGCTTTATGTGTTCTGCATATCCTGTATGAGTGTGTTTTCATAAAGTTGAGGCAAAGCCAAGAAGGCCGAGTAGGTACCTTATGACTCCATTATGTATTGATGAATCAAGATTTCAGTACTCTCTGCAAATTACAAAATGAAGCAGGCAGAAAAACATGGTGATGATGCATGCAGATTCCTGTTAGCTAAGCTGGTCCCATGGCCACCAACCTTTAAGGAAAAAGACCTTGACTTACTTCCCTTAAGGCCGTACTGCAGAGACAAAGAGGGAAAGATAGAGAGAGAGAGAGAGAGAGAGAGACGCTACAACAAATGAGTATATGATCTGCAATGGACTGCTTAGTAATAATGTTCATTTTGTGCAAATACTGCAGTTTATTCACAGCAAAAGGGATCAAGCAGCTGCGGAGTCTTGTGGGGGGGTGCAGCCTGCATCTACCTAGCCCGGGTCTAACAGTTAGGTACAAGAACGGAAAAACAGGGAGAAAATTAAACCCATACCAGACATGCAAACTGCAATCATTGTTGGACTGTAGCTCGTTGACCCCTAAATAGCGTCCTTGCATACTGCAAAAGATCAACCTGGGTATTCTGCGAGCCTTCCTTCTGAGGTGCAATGCACTGAGTACCAGATCTCATCCGTTACCTCTAAAACGATGACCTTCTCAGTGCTGGTAAGCATTGTAACGCCTAGCGATTCCGCGAGTGCTCCTTTAACAGCGCTGCAAAGTACGTGCTGTTGTAAGTGAAGAAGGGCATCCGTCGACCCTGTTTATGTTCCCGTGGATCCACTTGCTGCTTTCTGGGAATAAGGCAACCTGGGAGGTCATCTGAGTCGATGAGGGCACGCATGTACGGGCAACAGCTGGTGATCCTATAACAGCGCTGCGATGTACGCGCTGTTATGAGTGAAGAAGGGCATCCGTCGTTCTGGGTTATGCTTCAGAGAAACCACTTGTTGCTTTAAGGGAATACAGCACCCTGGGAGGTTAGCTGAGTCGACGAGGTCACGCATGCACAGGTGACTGCTGGGAAATGTAGTCGCCTTATGCTATGCTGAGGATTTACCACCACGAGGCAGAGCTTGGAGAACAAGACTTCAAGGGCCTACGAGAGGCAAGGATCTCTCCCCAGTCACCGCAGCCGCTACCAAAACCAGCAGGCCCCTCTCCATCATCGCTCCGGTGGCTCCTGGACGAGGTAGACAGGTAGAATAAGACAGGGGAACAATTCTGGGTCCGGCGAGATCAAGGACAAGAAAGAGCTTTAAATATTAGATCTTCATCTTTGTAGAGGTGAGTCGCTAAGTTAAATAGATTAGATTACTTGGATTCTTGTCTCTATCTTGAAGTTTTAGCCGGGTTGGTACCAAAGAGCTTAGTAAAGACAGTAGCAGCATCTTCCTTATTGGAGACTGTGTGCTTTTGTTCTTGGGCAGTAAAAGATAAGGAATTGGGGTACCTCATTTGAAATCTTATGTTCCTGTTAATAAGATATGCACAGAAAGGGGCTAATTGTTGTCTTGCCACCTTGATTTGTTGGGGGAGATCTTGCGAAATGGAAATTTTCATTCCTTGCCACGTTATTGATTTTTTAAGCTTGGCTGCAGTTAAGAGTTTGTTCACATGGTGAAAGTTGAGAATTTTTGCATAAACAATTCTGGGATTTGTTGCTACAGAGGGGGCTCTTAACGCTCTGTGTGCTCTTTCTATTGTAATTTGTTTAGCCTCATGGTCATTATCGAGTAAGAGACTAAAAATGGATGTTATCACCTCTGTTAACTTGGATTGTTCAATGCTTTCCTGGATGCCTCTTATAATTAGATTGTTTCTTCTGGATCTAGCTTCAAGATCCAGAATTTTTGTATGTAGATCCTGAATTGTTCAGTTCTTCCTGCATGGAATCAATTTTATTGTCCTGGTCCATTATTTTGGACTCAATTTTGTCTAGTCTTGTTAGAATCTTATCTGTAGATGAACCTATAGCTTTTGTCTGATCTGTAAGATTCAGTATAGCATCCTGTAATGGTTGTAGTGCTGCCTTTAAGTCATCCAAGTTGGGGCTTTCTGATTTGCCTTTGGCTGCATTGGTATTTTTATTGGTATCCCAGGCCTTCTGGACTCTGGGCCTTTTAGAAGAGGAAGAAGAGTCTTTCTCTGGAGAATTAATAGCAGAAAATTTAGTTTTTGTTGTTTGACTTTCCATATCTTCTGATGCTAGAGGCATTTTGATTATTGATTGATGTTTAAAGCAGGCTGAGATTTAGGAAAGTTTTTCTGATTTAATTTCAGGAGTGTTAGGCCGAGTTCCTTACTGTGCCGGATTCACATGTGGTATCCTGGCTCCCAAATAATCAGCAACAATCCAGTCTAAATGGTAAGAGTTTCAGTTTCTTTTTTCCTTCTGGTGATTGAAATGAAGTATATAAGTAGTTAATCCGTGCTTTTGATAAGCAAAATGTTAAGTCTTACTGGTGAAAAAAGCAGATGTAATATAAAGTGATGCTCTCCTGAGTCTCAGCACTCCCTACCGAACAGCGGCCATCTTGTTCTCGTAAATAAACTCTATCTTAAAAAAAATAAAAAAGAAAGCTGTAAATCCTTATAGGCAGTCGCATGGAGAGGATCATTATGGAACTCATAAATAAGGACATTGGGGACCTACAGACGTTGGATCCTACCCAATTCGGCTTTGTAAAGGGCAGATCATGCCTCTTGAACTTGGTCGACTTCTTTGAGACAGTCACCAAGGCCATTGATGAGGGTAAAGCAGTTCACACAGCCTACCTTGACCTTGCTAAAGCTTTCGACACAATACCCCACTCGGGCATCATAGAAAAGCTCACCAAATTAAATGTAAACCCATATGTCACAAGATGGGTTGTAAACTGGCTCAAGGACAGAACCCACAGGGTTAGAGTTGCTGGTGCCATGTCAGACTCAAGCCGGTCACAAGTGGTGTCCCACAGGGCTCAGTCCTGGGCCCCCTCTTGTTCGGCATCTATTTTTCAGAAGTGCAGGCAAACATAGGAGGATTGTGGCTGACAAAAAATCTGGACAAGCATTTAAGTTGCTAAATAATGACAGACATTTGAGTTTTAGATGTCATATCCTTTAGAAAAATGCATATTAACATAAATACTGTTATTCTAGCAATGTTCTAAGTTCATGAGAGCAACATTTATAATCTGCTCCTATTTATTTTAGGCTTTGTCCAGATTTCTTTCACTTAAGGGGTTGAAGTGTGTGTTAGAGAGAATGAAATGGCCTAGAGTTAGCAGGTGGAATTTATTTTCAAGTGCATTTTCAAGGAATTGTGAGCTTCAAGGGAAGAGAATTTTACTGCTGCTCATGCCAAGCCTGCTTAAAATGTGCAACTGTTTTGTTTAGCAAATGGTATCACTATTGTGGTATAGAATTTTTAAAGCAGCACAGCAGGTAACATACTTGCATCTTGATACAGAGGGCTACAGGTTCTACTCCCTCAACATGTAGATTTGTAATTTAAGGGGGTGTATGTCCTCCTTTGGATGAGATGCCAAATAACTATTTTTCAGCTTGCCACCCATTCCCTATTGCAATATACCAGCTTACCATTTTATAATATAATGTAGGCAATTTATTCTTCAAGGGCAGCAGGCATTGAATTTGTAGATGAAACACTGAAATATAAAGTTGTTTTCTAGCAACAACCTCTTCACTGGTTTCAGATCTCTTTAATGTGGAATTATTCGGATGAGTTTTACTTCTGCAAAGATTCTGCATATTGATTGATATTGGTGGACTGTATGACAGAAGTTTGAATAGAGTGGCCCTTTACGGTTGAAATGTTCTGAACTGGGCAGGCTGTCATTATTGGGTCATATGACTTGTTTCTTTGCTTAAAGGAAAAATGTTCAGAACTATAAATTTAAAACACACTCTAACAAGTGGTGCTGTATTATACAAGGAATATACTTCAATTATTATATAGTATAACTAATGCAGTCAGGAAAGTGAATCAAATAACTTTTGCATGGTTCTAAAAATGTGTGCAAGGAGCCTATGATTTGAAAACAGCCCAAAGGTAAACTTACCCTGCCACTGGCCAGATGCATTTTCTTTGAATGACGGTTTCAAAGGTAGAAGTTTTAATGCTAAGGCTCTTTTCATTGTAAGACTATTGCTTTGTTTAGGTTTAGTAAATGTCTATCAGTGTTTGTGCTATAAAATTTTAAATAAAAGTTGTAAATCCAAATATCTGTAATCATTGTAGAAGTAAGGCATAAAACAGTATGCACACAGATATTTGAACAGTGTCTATGACAAATGGGGAAAAATAGCCAAGTAATGGGACACTGGAATGGCTGTGTGGGTGGGGGTGGGGCCATGTGGGCGGGGTCAGCAGAGGGTTGGGCTGTGTGGGTGGGGCTTGAGTTTGCACCCCCCTGCAAAAAATCCTGCGGGCTCCCTTGCCTATGTACCAATAAAGTAGTAAGGGATCTAGAATCACAAGTAGACTGCGACCTTAACTTTGACCACCATGTGTCTACTGTAGTAAGTAAGGCTTTCTATGTAGCACACTTAGAAGTTATAACTGGGGTGTCTACCTCTACAAAGAGGCCAGTCACAAGTGGAGTTCCTCAAGGATCAGTCCTTGGGCCGCTCCTTTTTGGCATTTACTTCTCAGAAGTCAAGGCCAATGTCAGTGGTCTCTGGCTGACTAAATTTGCAGGTGATTGCAAACTCAGAGCTGTCACTGAATCTCACACTGACATAAATGTTCTACAGGAGAGGCTGACACAGACAAACAACTAGTGCCAGAGCCATGGACTAAAACTAAATGCCATGAAATGCATAATAGTATCCTTTTGGAAGTCATCCATCCCTGGTAACAATGATATTGACAACACATCCCTTACAGTTGATCCAGTAGTCAGGGACTTAGGGACACACATAGACAGTAATCTGGCCTTTGATCATCACGTGTCTACAATGGTGAGGAAATCATTCTATGTTGCGCAACTTATAAACAAAGGTATGGCATCTAAGTCCAAGGAAGTCATTGTTCCACTGTATTCGGCATTTATCAGACCTGTCATTGAGTACAATGCCCCCTTTGGTATGTACCTAACCAGGCATATCCAACAATTAGAACGTCCACAAAGGTTCCTCACTAAAAGAATACAGGACATAAGTAATACGTCCTATGCAAACCACCTCAAGGTCCTATCCCTGTACTGTGTCTCTTACAGGCTTTTGAGGGGAGATCTATGCCTGGCATACAGGGAATTGTCAGACCCCACTCTGATGGACCTCCTGCATATCCACAAAACAAACAGCACCAGAATTACCTGGTCTGAAAACTTAAACCTTGCCTGTGATATAAATAGGACCTGCTGAAGAGATAGGTATGTATCCCAGAGACTACTCCATCTATGGACAGTCTCCCCATCCATGTGAAGCAGAGTTCCTCCCTAACCTAATTCAAGTGCAACTTGGACAACTGGATGGGAAATTGGAAAATGCATCCCTGGTTTAGCACCTATGTCTCTAATTGACACAGGTAACCTGTAAATGGTTCATCTCCCAGGTCCATGCTTACACTTATCAGGTGTAGTAGAACTTGTCAGAGATTTGGGATGCATGGCTAGACTTAAAAAGGCCATTGTGGTCGTTAGCCTAGTAAACACCTATGAACTTGATTAGCAAAGGCATTGTCTCTAGAGCAAAGGAGGTTATACCCCTTCTATACACGTCATTAATTAGGCCCATAATTGAGTATAACACCCCTTTCGGCATGTACGATACAAAGCACCTGTAGCAATTGAACAGACCTTAGAGGTTACTAACTAAGAAGATCTAGGGAATTCAGCACATGCCTTCCACAGACTGACTAAAGTTCCTGTCACTATACTATGTATTGTATAGACTTCTTAAGGAAGACTTATGTCTTTATGCCTGGCTTACACAGCATCTCCGACCCAAACCTAATGAATTTGCTGCACATCTGTAAACCAAACGGGACTAGAGCTACCCATTCCAGGGAGCCAAAACTATGACCTGTGACTTGAATAGGACTTGCTGGAGGGACAGATTTGTCTCCCAGTGACTGCCGCGTCTTTGGAATAGGCTGCCAATTCATGTTAAGCAGAGCACCTCTATGACACTGTTCAAAAGGAACTTGGATGAGTGGATGGACCACTATAAATTCTTACCGGGGATAGTGCCCACAACCCTTCTGGACATGGGTAGTCATTATTAAATACAATCCTGGGTACTGACTAGAGTACCTATGGTATTACATTGGGATGAAACGGCTAGGCTTGAAATTACCTCTGGATCGATAGCCTAGTAACCTCCTATGAACCTATGTTGTTGTATCTTTCGGCTTTCCCCGGTTAGGGGTTGCCACAGCGGAACTCCGGTCCACTAATGATTGGCAGTAGATTTTTACGTACCGAGTTGCCAGCCCTGACGCACAACCTTCAACGAAGGTATGCCCATTCACGCATGTCTCCACACAGAAGATGCTTTAGCTGAGAATCGAACAGGACAACATCTTACTGTGAGGCGACAACGCTACCACAGCACCACCACCGCAGTAACCTCCTATGAACCTATGATCCTAAGAAATAGTGAGATATGGCAAATGTGCCAGTAGCTAGGTAAGGAATAGATCCCTCCTTTACTAATGATCAGTTTAAGGACATATTTATTTAATTCTTTTAGTTTACATTTGTTAACCGGGAAAGTCCGACTGGACACAGGTCCTTATTCAGCAGAGGCCCAGGGAGAAAAGCTCCAATAAAAGAACAAATTCAAAAATGCAAAACACAAGTTAAATATACATAAGCATGTAAGAAAGAAAGAACACAAGATTCACAGATGTATATGAAAGAAGCAACAGTGACAATTACAGACTGAACAGAAGATAGCAAACCTATAGGAGGTATCTAGTTTGATAGCAAAATAAGAGAATACATAATTAATACAGTTCTTTAGTTAGAAACATTGACATTATACATCATCCTAAGTAAATTACAACTTAGCAATACAGAAGGCTATTATCCTGTAGATGTAGTTGATAATGTGATATTTTGTTTTGTTTTATTTTTAAGACAATAATTTTCTGAGAGAATAAGGAAGGTCTATCCGGGCGTGTTGCAGGAATATAGGCAGGTGTCTGCTAAATGTGATCTTAGGAGCTTTTTAAATTGTGTAATAGAGCTGTTTGAGGTTATTAAGGTTGGAAGTTTATTCCATATTTTAGGAATGTAGTTAGAAAAGAGTGAATTCCCAGAGTGGTTGTTGGCTTTGGTGGTATCTAGAAGGTGTAGATTATTGGAGCGGAGACATCAGGAACTGGTGTATGGGAGTATAATATTTTGGAGAACAGGGGTTTTATATCAGATTGGTGGAGAGTTGTGTGTGTGAAGGTTAGCTAGCTGAAGTGTAGAAGCTGAGGAAGGTCAAGCTAATTCAGTTGTTTAAGAGATGTACAGTGATGTGACCTATAGAAGGCATCAGTTGCAAACTTTGCTAGTTTATGATAGCAAGCTTCCAGTTTTATTAAGACTGTTTTGCTGAGGTTGGTTAATACTGGGGAGGCGTAGAGGAGGGTTGATAAGAAGTGTGTATGGGCTATAGTAGCTTTTTTGTTTCTTGTCAGAGATTGTTAGTTTCTCTATAAGACACCTGGTTTCTTGTGGACCTTTTTGATGGTTTGGGCTATGTGTATATCAAATTTCAGGTTATTGTCCATTTCTACCCCAAGTAGTTTAGTGTGTGTTATTGGGGTGATCATAGTTTTATTTTTGGACAAGATGGTACATGGCTGTGAAGCTGAGGAGGATCATATTGGGTTAAAGAGAATGAGCTTAGTTTTGTTGGGATTCAGAATGAATTGGGAGCTAGTGAGCCATGTTTCGACAGATAGGAAGGAATCTTGGGTAATGGTATGGTAGAGGCTGCACATATTAGGGTGGAGTTGTCCTCGTATTGTACTACAGATGTATATGGTGTGGAAGTGCTGAGCTGGTTGGGAGGTCCAAGAATGGAGCCTTGTGGAACCCTTAAGAGATCTTGGAGCAGAGGGGAGAGTTGGTTTTGCCACTGGATGGCTTGCAGATTTTCTGCTAGGTAGCTTTGGAACCATGTGATACTAGAATTACTAAGGTTTACGGTGGGGAGAATGTTAATGAGCTTATTGTGATCTACCATGTCACAGGCTTTGGAAAGGTCCAGGAATATAGTAGATACAAATATACATATAAAAAGTAAAACACTACAAACAACCGTGGAACCCAAGGGAGAGTCTTGCCTAGCTGTTCTGTCAATCAGGCAGTCAGCAGCAAACATGAACATCTTTGCTAACTTCCATACTGCTATCCATCCTGAAATATGCCATGAACATATCGGACAATAATACAAAGTCTTAACTGCTAACAAAAAGTTATCCAGAGGCAGCAGGTAGCCTTGCCTTGCCAGAGGAGAAATGAGGATGAGAGGTTTATATTAGTTAATGCTTGAGCACATGGGAGGTCATAAGGGCACAAACTGTTGAAACAAGAGAGTATGGAAATCCAAATTTCCTGAAGGTGGTCCATAGGTATTGCCAAGTAATGCTATCTAAAGCTTTCTTGAAGTCGACTATGATTGCAGCTGGGGGGTGAGTGCAGCTCTTAAGGTGTGCATAACTGTGAGTGGTACCTGCACGTGATTGTTGTTGAGCCTTCTGTTAACAAACCCAGCCTGCTTTCTCTGTAAAGTAGAAGAGTAAAGCCTGCATTTAGGCTGCCAAGATGTTTGCACAGATCTTGTTATCAATACTGATTGAGAAGAAAGGTCAGTAACTTGCCACATGCTATGGCTCTTTTCCCAATTTGAATAAACCCGTTATGTGGGATTCCTTAGGGGAAAGTCGTGTCACCTATTAGCATAATCTGGTTAAATAATGAGGATAGCACTGGTAAAACCGCATCTTCAATGAACAAATCAACACTTATGCTATCCAGCCCCAGCATTTGGCCTAATGGAGTAGTACTAAAGGCTTTAATCACCTCAGAATTAGTGATAGGGACTGTGAGCAAAGTTCATATTTTCTTTACTTTTGGGGTTACATCTAAATGGGGCCTATATCTGGGTATACAATTCTTTATAATATTGTTAGTGATCAGTTGGTCTGAATGGAACTTGATATCTTTGACTAGACATGCAACAAATCTGCCAGCTCTTTTTGCTTTAGTTTATAAATAATTAACTTGCCTGGCCTACCCTTGAGGACCCAGGTTTTCAGTGCATCTCTCACAAAACACAGCCTGGAATAGGCTTGCAATATTATTGCCAGTTCCTATATATTGTTACAGTAGGATTTTAGGATGATTGTACCCTAAAATAACTGTCTTTTGGCTTTTCCCGGTTAGGGGTTGCCACAGCAGAACTCCAGTCCACTAATGATTGGCAGTGAATTTTTATGGTGTCAAGTTGCCAGCCCAGCACCCAACCTTCAAAGAAGACACACACACACACACACACACACACACACACACACACACACACACACACACACACACACACACACACACCTTGCTGCATGTCTTTAAATTCACTCGACCGCGGGGAGGACATGCAGACTCCACACAGAAGGTGCACCAGCCAAGAATCAAGCCAGAGATCCTCTTGATGTGAGGCGACAACACTAACCACTGCAGCCTTCATGACTATACCCTAAAATGAAATCAACACTCAAAACCTCTGGTGGTTTGCCTTTCCACTCCATTCTACCTACTAGCACACTTTTGTGGCTGTGCACATAACCTTAATTTCCTATGTAAAAAGATTCCCACCATACAATCCTGGGCTTTGAGTTCAAAATACTTATAGACTTTCTTAATGACAGACTCAAGTATCTTGTAATCCTACATTATAAGAGGTGCAATTCACCTGTGTTATGTAGAGTGATAATTATCTAAACATGATGCTTTTAGAAGTACAGCTTGATGGTCAGTACACTGGGCATCAAAATGAATGACATCAAGTAGTAGTTAAGGTTGCTACTATTCCCACAAGAAGGTGCTGTAAATGTGCAGCTATAATTACTAGGGTTACACCCATACCAGATGCCTATCAGAGTTATATCACCGGGTAGCTGTCTGAACTGGTTTTGAGACCTGTGTTTACATGGAAAATTGCAATAAGTTACAGAGGTGGGAGCAAAACTGGAGTCTGTAGTGGTTGTCACTAGGCACTGGTACAGGCAAATGAGTGGAGAGCTGAGAAAAATGAAATGCATCGGAAGGGGGCACTTTTATTATGGCCACAGACATTACACAGCAGGTTAGGGTCACTTGGTATCAAATTTGACAGTGATCCACAGTTCTTCATGGTCATGCCTGTGATGTGTGAAATTCCAGCCCTATCTGGCACTCAACAATAGTACAACACCTCCTTTTAATTATACTAACAAAACTCTATATTATACAGTCATCTGAAATGCTCTATGGACATCTAGGATTCCTGTTTTACTAACTTAACTTCCTGAACAATGGAATAGACTTTCCATACATGTCAAACAGAGCACCTCACTGGCCCTCTTCAAGAGAAATCTTGATGAGTGGATGGGAAATCGAAAATTTACCCCGGGGATCACTCCAGTGGCTCTATGTGTATGCAGCCAAGTCAAAAACACATGATGCTATTAGAGAAGAACACTCTTCACAGATGATTTTTTTCTTTAGTTTTTACTGATGATTAGTTATTCAGGAAGACTACAGACAGAAACATCTTTTCCACAATCTCTTTAGTTCTGTAGGTGCTATAGATGTAAATCCAAAGCCTTCATCAGAAAAGGTTTCAATTCAATTTTCATCAATCATATGCAGTGGAAAAAATGTATTAAGTCTATGCAGCTGGAATGGTTGCCTGGCTGATTGTTTATAGGTTCATAAGTAAGTACTTGGCTAACTGCTCTTGCAGGCTATTTTAAGCCAAGCCAATTTCCCTTTCTGTTCTCAAAATAACCTATCCCATTTGGTTATAAATTAGCCTTACCCATCCTATGGTTGATAATTATATATTGCCCCTAATGAGAATAACTGGAATTATACCATAGATAATTTGAGGAGACCCATGCATGGGATAAAGGATTTAGGAGCTGCTTCTATTAGTAGTTCAGGGGGCAGTCTTGGGGTAAATTTTCTGTTTCCCATACATAGATCTAAGTTACACTTAAATATGGACAGGAATGAACTTTGTTTTATGTTTGACAGACTATGGACCCCATCTGACTAATGGTGGATGACTGTCTGGCTGACTTTATGAAACAAGGTTGCTGGGCTATAGGCTCTGTCAAGCAAACAACCAAAAGAGGATTTATCAGAGCCAGTGACTGATACAGCTAAATGATATGCTGGCACATGCTTCCCCAGCCCAGCAGACCTTCTGGATCTGTTCAATGGGAAGGGTGTTGAAGGGGAATCAGCAGTCTTGAATGCTAATTTCTTGCCTTGACTTGAGATACCATTACTTACTGAAGTATTCAGTGGCCTTATGCAGGGAACTCTAAACTCTGGCTAGAGGATTTTTACTTGATGACAAGTGCAACTGAATACTTTAGGATTGATGGCAACTGCTTTTATAACAGAGTTATTGGATGAATGAGAAGGCTCTCAAGAAGTTAGTTAGCTCTGTGGAGATGTATCGATATAGTCAAGCTTAACTCCAAAAGGAAAGTTTTATTTTTTTCACCAGAATAATGTGGAACCTTCAAGCCACTCCCATGTTTATAAGATGCCTGGTTTATAGACACTTGAGCAAAAACTACATGTCACTTGCACAGCTGTACTATATCACCTCCATTTCTTCACAAATGTCTCCCTTTTTTCACACTTTTCCTTAAATTCTCAATTTTCCTTATAATCTCTCCCTATCACCTCTTCCCAAGTGTCTTGTAATCCTACATTATAAGAGTTTCAATTCACCTGGGTTTTGTAGAGTGATAATTATCTAAACGTGATGCTTTTAAAAGTACACCTTGATGATAAGTATGTCGGGCATCAGACTAAATGACATCAGGTAGTAGTTAAGGTTGCTGCTGTTCCCACAAGCATATTCATACTATGTGTACTTATTTATTTTATTTATTTAACATTAGTTTACCGGGAAAGTCCGACTTGGAACGAAGCCACTTTTCAACAGAGGTCTGGGGATAAATGCTCCAGACACGTCTTTGTAACATGGTAGGAAACTGGAGCACCCAGAGGAAACCCACACAAATGCAGAGAAGATATGCAGACTCCATACAGAAGGCACCCCAGCTGAGAACCAAACCGGAGAACCTCTTGCTGTGAGGAAACAACGCAACCACTGCGCCACTGTCCTCCTCTTCACCTACTCTACCTCCTTTTCTTCCATTCTGTAATGTAACGTTACACTATATTAACGTTGCATAAAATGAATACCACTTTCAAAGATCTTTATGTTAATATCATGTCTCCTTAGAATTCTTTATATTAGACCATTACTCAATATTTGTATTCTTAATGTAGTGTTTATTAGAATCCTATAGATCTGACCAATGTATGTTGTCTCTGTTTTGATTGTAGTGCTTTCCTTAGTACTCCATGTATTAGAACATTACTGTTTGTATTTTTTTTTCTCATTGTTTGGATATTTTCTACCATGGCCTCTGCTGAAAAGGGGCTTTTCTTGCTCAGACTGTCCTAGTCAATAGTAAATAGATAAATTTAAGTTTCCCTTAAAATATCAAAGATATTCTTATTATCAGCATGACTGAGGAGATGAAAAGTTACTTGTCTTGGAGGTTGGTCAGAACCTATAGGGGAATTCAACACCACAATTTCAAGTTATGTAAGAGCAAATGGAAAAATTAGATTGATGCATCTGAAGTATGTAATCATATTCTCTGTCAGGGGACTGAAACCTAACACAGAAAATACCAGAACAATTGTGCAGTTGCCAAAGCCAAGCAAGCAATATAGATGTTTCTAGGATTGATGCAGCATTTATGTATTAAAGGTTCATAGCTGAATACTAAACTAACTGCCCTTTAGGACCATTGTAATCCTAACCAATAACCTCAAGTCAGAATCCAACCCTGTACCTTGTGTCTATGAACGAACAACCTTAACCATTATGCCATACCCATCTATCATAAATAAATGTTTATTTTTCTTTATTTCAGTTAGTTGACTGGGTAAATGATCTAGTCCAAAGACTTTTTTCAGCCATGACCTGGTCCCATAGACAACAAATAATGCATGCATACACAGTATGTCAGATTGTCAATACAAATTAATTAAGCAGGTATAAACTTTACATATCTTCAACATATAGGCAACAAAGGGCATAGCAAAATTAATTTAAAATGGGTGGCGAAAGCCAAACACACTCTGGCTAGGCTTATAAATGCCCTAGGGCAGATAGCCTAGTATGAACCTATGAACCTATACTTGTGATGTACAGCAAGGTATGCAGTCATATTATAAATCTCTGAAAACCAACACATTACAGTCTCTACAAATTGCATCATTATTATGTATGAATTATTTACATCTGTACACATATACAATTGATGCAAAGAACTTACATTAGTGAGAATGTCCATGTCAGCTATTATTCTTAAAGCATACAAATTTGTTTTCTTTGATTATATGAGATTTAAGTTGCTTTTTTAAATGATGAGAGGTCAGTAAGATTTTTTTTAAATATCTTGCAAAGTTTATCCCTAGGATGTCTGAAATAACTGTGCCTCTATGAAAGCTTTTCAACCAAGATCCATCTTGAGAATGGAGGTATGAACAAGAAATGAGTTTAGAAATGTTAAGAAAACTGGTTAAAACATCAACAGTATTATAATTCTGATGAAGTCATTGCTGTAACCCTGATGAAAGCGGTCAAACTTTTTTTAAAACAATTTGTGTATACTGACTGGTTGGTCGTGATGGTTTTCCCTGTTCTCTTTGGCATTCTGCAGTTCAAGTGTTTCATGTTGGTTCCTGTTTTTTTATGGTTATGACTGGGTCACAGTCCATGTGGGTGTGAATGACCTGAGATGTACCTCCCTCCACTATATGAAGAGAGATATAATGGATCTCTCTGAATACTTGTCAAAGGCTGATATGAGCCTCACATTGAGCAGCATTATATCCTCACAAAGAATGATACCACTATACAAACAGAAAATGATTTACTTAAATAATTGGCTTAGCTATTCATGTCATTCCAAGGTGATCCAGTATTTGTCATACTGAGATGATATGATCTACAGACCAAGCTGCTTTGCCAGAAATGGTCTGTACCGGTTATCGCTAGGATTTTGAATACTGGCCGAGCCATTAACCACCCCCACTGTACCTTTTTTGAGTCAGTGCCAAATCAACAGACCTACAAATGTAACAAATCTTTCTAATACTGAGCTGAAGGTACTACTGTTCAGTGCTAGGAGTCTTAAAAAGAAACTGCCCTTCCTGGAAGCTCTCCTCAACTGGGAGAATGCTGATGTCTGTGTAGTTATAGAGATGTGGTTCAATGCTGTGGAAAGCACCCTAGCGGTGCAAAGCTACAATGCCTATAACACATTCAGACAACCCTCTAACAAGGAAAAAAAAAACAAAAGGATGAGGTTTTTCTATTAAAAAAAACACTCCTAGATTGGTCAAGCAGAATGACTCAGACTCACTTGAGCTTCTCCATGCCTAGCTGACCACAGACAAAATTCCCCACAATATCATTATTAGAGGCAGGTCTCTAACCATGAAAATCACTCCAGATACCTGAAGTTACTAGAATCACTTACCATTCAACCTAACATACTACTCATGGGCGACTTTAACTACCCCTCCATAGACTGGGAAACATGCATGACCACTAACATGCAGGCTCAGAGATTTCTGGACTTCGTCAATGCAAATGCTCTGGAACAGCTGGTATGCACTCCCACTAGAGGCTCAAATATCTTGACACAAAGTAGTCACAAACATGGGGCAGCACTGCATCCCCCAGTGTAATGTCATCATTGGTAAGATCAGATCATAAATTGTTCTCCTTTGAAATAAATCTAATGGTAGAACCCCCATCAAACCCTAAAACCCTAAAGAATTTTTCCAAGGCAAATTACCTTCTATTAAGTGGTAGCATAGGTAATGTTAAAGCTCCCCTAACTCTGAAAACACACAGGCCTATGCAGAAGTATACTACATAAATGCCCTGTACAACCACTTCAACAACTGCAAAGAAACACCTTTACCTGAGCAAACTAAACTGAAGGCTAGCTGGAAAACGTCACCCTGTTGGACCCTTGGTATAAGTAGACTATACAACAGAAGGAAGCAATTCCTGTCTAGAACTAAGTGGGAGAGTGCATAACAGATTAAAAAGAAATCCCTCATTAGTCTCAACAAGCAAATCAGGGAACTAGTCAAGTCTTCAAAAGCTAAATACCTGACTAAAACAGCTTCCAAAGCAAAGGTAACCACAAAGCATTTTTAGCTATGTCTGAAATCTTAAGGGAAACACTCAACAATGTGTGTGTTGAGTTGGCTGCAGATGACAATACCTATACTCAGCCAAAGGAAATAGCAAACCTGCTGGCTGATAAATTCAGCTTAAATCTCACCCTCTTATCACCTCCGGTGACTTTCCATCAAATACCTTCAACCAGTCATTTGCTTGTTCTCACAAAAGAACAGGTCATCACTGCACTTTCTATAGCTAGAAACATGGCAGCAATGGGCCCCTATGGAATCCCGGGGTGCCTATTAAATTGCTTGACCTAGCAGACCCATTCAGATCTCTGTTTAGCCACAATATCCAGACAGGCATTGTCCCAGTAGAGTGGAGGAGAGCAACAGTCATCCTTCTGCTCAAAGGAGGATAACAACAGACCTAGGAAACTATGGGCTCATAAGTCTGACTAGCCTCATATACAATGATTCGAAAAAAATATTCATGAACCTTATTAAAAATTACATGGGAAATCACCAGAGTCTAGACCCAACCCAGTTCAGCTTCATCAAGGGCAGTTTTGTCTGCTCAGTCTGGTGGACTTCTTTGAGATGGTAACAAAGACCATGGATGAGGGTAAGACAGTACATACCACCTACATTGACCTGGCCAAGGCATTTGATACTATATCACACTCAAGTATTATAGATAAACTCACAAAACTGGACATAAACCTCTACATCACCAGATGGATAGCTAAATGTCTCACAGATAGGACCACGTGTTGTCCACATCCAGCAAGAGGCAAGTCACCAGTACAGTACCACAAGGCTCAGTGCTGGGCCCCCTCCAGCTTGGGATATACTTCTCAGATGTCAAGGCAAATGCAGAAGACCTTTGGCTGATCAAGTTTGCTGATGACTGCACATTGGGGGCAATCACTTAATCCCCAAACAATACTGATATCCTACAGAAAGGTCTGACACAGACTAATGATTGGTGTCAAAGCCATGGCCTCAAACAAAATGTGAAGAAGTGCATAATAATACCCTTTTGGAA
This sequence comes from Protopterus annectens, assembly GCF_019279795.1. Lineage (NCBI taxonomy): Eukaryota > Metazoa > Chordata > Ceratodontiformes > Protopteridae > Protopterus > Protopterus annectens. The sequence goes on from NC_056738.1 coordinate 60,297,578, forward strand.
ATCAAATGCTGCTGCAAATTGCAGCACTGGTAGTATTCCTCTAAGAATGGACCCAGTAGTAAGAGATATGGGTACTCAGATAAATAGTAATCTGAACTTTTACCACCATGTGTCCATGGTGGTGAGAAAATCCTTCTGTGTGTCTCAGTTTATAAGTATGGGCATGGCATCCAGATCTAAGGGTGTCATAGTACCACTGTACTCAGCCCTCATCAGACCAATAATTGGATACAATGCACCCCTTGGCATGTACCTCACCAGACACCTGCAGCAATAGGAGTGTTCTCAGAGGTATCTCACCAAAAAAAATACAGGGTATAACCAACATGTCATATGTAGACTGATTAAAAGCCCTATCACTGTATTTAGTTTCCTAATGATTACTAAGGGGGGTCTGTGCTTGACCTACAAGGCAGTCTGTGATCCATTCCTGATGGAAATGCAAATTCGCAAAATTAACTGCATGACAGTTACCTGCTCCAAAGATCTAAACCTGATCTCTGACATGAATAGACCATGCTACAGAGATGCATATTTGTCCCAGAGATTGCTGCTCCTCTGGAATTGGCTTCCTATTCACATGACATCGTCAAGCACAATCTGGACTGATGGATAGAAAATCGCAAATTCACTCCTGGGGTGGTGCCCATGTCCTTTATGGATAGATGCAGTCTGTAAAAATCATCAAAATCCACTTGCTAACCCTTGTTATCCTTCCCCAGGGATAGAAAATTGGGTAAAATCTGAGTAAAATTAGCTAGCCTTGTAAGGGCTCTTGAGCTATTTGCTCAGTAATCTCCTATGAACCTATAAGTAAAATAATTTAAGCAAAGAACTGACACTAATTTAGAAATGCAGTTGCTGAAAGAAGTTACAAAGAGTGACTTGGCTTGATGAAAAGTCATTAGTAAGGAATATCTCATGTTTCATAACTTCTATACTAATGTTCAAAGGTGAAAAACAAAATTCCCAAAAATATTTTTACAAGTAAAATAAATAAAATGTGACGAGGCAGATGCTTGAGATGACAAGCAAATCACACTGGGGAATAATAAAGTGAAAAAAATAGAAAGTGATGTGCTATATTGCCAGGGAAACATCAACTCAAATTCAGCAAGTAACACAGAGCTACGATGTATGCAGTTCAAATCATAACAGCAGTCCATAGATGATAGCATATCAACTACAAAGACGTTCACTAGGCAGAGTAGGTAAAGATATATTTTTCATTTTAAAGAAGTCACATATCTCATTCATGTAGGTTATTAGTCCAGGTAATCTAAAATAAACAAACTGATGGAGACAATAAATGCAAATATGATTTGTACATTAAAGTCTGTATTCCTGAGAGAAGAATAGATGACATTGTCATATACAAAAATGGTCTGCAATACAAATATATGTTTTTCTCTCACCTTTATTGAATTTTCACTTAAGACATAGGCAAACATACATTTACATAAAAGAAAAAAAAACATGATAACATGTTCACATTTAAAATACATCACTAATCTAACATTACATAAACTGATCAAATCTTGCCTTCCCTTAAACCTCACTCCTGCTCCAAAACATTATCCTACATATATTTTCCCACAATTTCCATTTTTTTCCTCTATTTGCTCCCACCCTTTCCTAAAGATCACACTTCCAGTTCTTTTATCTGTTACATGTTCATTACTTCAAATACAGTTGGCTTAGATTTTGATTTCCCATTTTCTAGTAATTGCTTTTTTGGCAGTTACCAGACTTAAACTTAACAAGGCCTTACTAAGTCTAAGCAATTTAGATTATGTACCTTGGCTCAAAATTCATTTTCTGAATTACACCCATTTGCTCACACAATATTTCTGACAGAGTACTCTGTAGGGGATTTTTAAAGTCTGTCAACTCATTTCACTCCCAAAACATTTGTTCCTAGTTAACCCTTTCTTCCCCATCACACATCCAAAATCTGCCATCTGCCTGAGAAAAAATGACTTGGAATAGAAAATACCTATGCAAACACTTCCAAGCAAAAATCTTAAATCTTTCTGACTTTGTTGCACATTTGGGAGCCACACATATGCCATCCCATTGCTTCCTTTAAATTGCTTATCTAGTTTCCCTTCCCGGTCTTTTCTAACCTCCTCAGATTGATTCCTATAGTTATTGTGCAATATTTTATATACCCAACTGATTATCCTTTTTTTCATAGCAGAGTCTATTCTAGATTCAACTAAAAAGTCTACCAGAGCAGGTCTTTCACTTAGGATTCCCCTATCGCTTTCTCTTTCCCTATACTCTGATATCAATCCCTGATAGGGAGGGCAGTCTCTATCCTGAAGTCCAAATGTCTTCTTAGTCTGTTCCCATTCTATTACCTTTCTCTTTCTAGTTATTTGCTCCCAGTACCTTTTTCCTTTGCCAAGTTTTCTCCAGTATGTTCCAGCCCCTTCTTACCTATTATCTGTACCTCTAATTGTGGTCACCCTTATCAGCAGAATCTCCTTTCTTTATTCTTGTGTTGGTTTTGTTCTTAGAATATATTCTGCTACTTTATAAATATTGTTTAGTCACTTCCCACATATTCTGTATAGCTGTTGTTATTCTCCTTAAGGATCTTTGAGATTCCCCTTGTTCTGCAATACTTCAAGCATTGTCAGCCCCTCTAAATAATTCTTGTCACTTCTTAACCATATCTCTTTCATTTCCACCCTATTTTTAAACTCCACTCTATTTTTATCCCACTCACTAGCTATAACTGCTAAAGAAATTTATGTCTTCCCTAATAATTCTCAAATAATGTCCATGACCCATTCCTTAAATTCCTCTTTCTAACAGGTAGGTTGGGAAGCTCCAGTGACTCATTTACACTTCATTAACCTAAATTTTTATCTTAGTTGTTGCTGGCACATGATCTGAAATTGTTATTGGGTGTGTATTGAAGCTTTCAATTAAAAGTATGTGTTCCTGTGAAATATAACATCTTTCTAGTCTATCCAAGTTTTTTTACCTTGGGTAATAATATATAAATTCTCTCAGAGTTTGCACTACTGAATTGAGGTCTTCCATACCAAAAACTTTCACATTTTTCTTTAGAAATCTACCATTTTTTGTTATAGTTCCCCTCTAGGTTCCCCAGATACATCCTTGCTGTTACAAATCAATTTCTAGTCCCCACCTATAAGTAATATTCCATGCTGAAAGCTGATTCGATTCTTCCAAAAATTTCTTAAGCTCCATAACAGCAATTTTAGGTGGAACATAAGAACATGACAGCATAATACTTCTCCTTTGCCAGTAGCCCTTTACTATCACAAATCTAGCATTACTATCTTTTTATCCTCTTTTATCACTATTGTAGCTCCTCTAGCAATTAGTATAAGCATTCCCCTTTTCCTTTGCCCCTGATACTCTGCTGAGTATTCCTCCTGAAATCTGTTCTTTACCAAATTCACGTACTCATTTCTTTCCAAGTGTGTCTCCTGTAGCATTCATATTTGCACTATGTCTGCATTTCTTAATATAATTCAATATTCCTTCCTTTTTGTCTATACCTGTGAGGCTATTCATGGTCCAAAATAGTGTAGCCCTTATGATAAGTTGTTCTTTTTCCCATCTATTTTATATGACAGCTTGATTAAATGTCTATTTGCAGCTTTAGTGTTATGTGTACCCGCTAATGTTTAGCAGGGCTATCTTTTATAGAGATGTTTTTTGTCATCTTCATTTGAACTTATGTCACATTTTTCAAGACTTTTGTTTTAATGAAACCCTCAAATAAACAGAAAAAACACCCCACAACCTTTTAACTTAAAACAGACATGCAAAACTGTATACCTCTTCAAATAATGAAGTTTAATCCTCCTAAAAGGAACAATTGTCCCAAATCAACAGCTGTTCACAAAGGAAAAACCTAACCTAAAATTAAGGTTATCCATGCTTGGACGCATATTACAGCCTGTGCTTCTACTTACACTAATTGACATCTGTTCTTGTCTTATCATTATGTCCCTCCCAGATGTGAAAAACAACTTGCATGATTTCAGAAAACATTAACATTTAGCCTTACAAAAAAGTGCACTGGCTATTTTTAAATGAAACTAAATTATATACTGTTCTAGTAAATGTATTAAAGTATACAGTTTTCAGAAAAGCTACCATCTCTTATTCATTGCCAATAAATTCAAACTATTTTTACTAAACTGCTTGCCCTTGTACCTTTTAATTTTACATTTCTCTCAACAAACAACGTCCAGACCTCTTAATTTATTGCTTTAATTTAGCAGCTTATTTCCATGGAAACTTAAGATCAAAATGTAGAGCTGCCCTCAGCTCCACATTTCTCAACTGGCACTGAACATTGATTTACTTAAAGAAAACTATTTATGACATTGTGGTCTCTCATTTTTAAAACTCACTTGCATTCACAAAAAAAGAAACCTTATCATTAGATTAAGCCAAGGGCATTAATCCAGACATTCACCTAAACAAAAATAAAACAAATTTTTTTTAAATTCTACATATATTTTAATCAGTGGACTTTAAAACCTTTTGACTTAAACGTACATTTGTCCAGTCTTTCTTCTGCTTATCGTTGCAATGCCTACATTTCTTAAAACTAAAAGGAGAGCTTGCTTTAGTATCTTTATCACATACAACAATCACTGAACATATTTTACTATATGACATGCAACTTATACATAAAATGCTTTATACAAATATTAAGAACAAAAAATGTTTTACTTCCAGTTATTTTCCCTCCTTCTCCCTCCTTTTTTTCATTTTAGTGACCTTCCAGCTATTAATCGCATGAAGTGGGGCATATGCCTGTCATTCTCCAGCAAGTTTAGCAAAGTCAACAAAAACCCAATCTTTCTTAATCACTTTTTCTTGTAAAGCCATATTCCCCAAATGTGATTAGTGAATAAAGGTGAGATTACAAAGCATCAATTTCAGTGTTGATGGCCTTCTGCTTGTTCATTTACATCTCCCAACCCAAGACTTCAGTTCAAGTCCAAGGTATACCCGTTTCCTTTAGTTAAGTCCAGTGTTTTTGTGTGTGTCTAAAGCATTTTCCTTTGGAACACTGAAAAATGTTTCAATGGCAAAGTCTCTGTATTAGCCTTATCATCAGAAGAATGAGAAGCAGAGTCCCCATTCTGTTTGATGGCAAACCCCTTGTTAGACAAACTTTTATATTTCCCCCTTAGCCTGTTATACATCAAAAAATTACTTTGATCCTCCAGGAAAATGTATTTTGAAGACAGCTGCATACAGAAGCTTGAATCTCACATCTGTTTCTTGACATTCTCAGGTTGCTGGAATACATTTGTTTCTGTTTGGCCTGGTGTACAGTGAATAATCATATTCCACAAACACTTTACTGTCTCCAAGTTTTAATATTCTGTCCTTTTGTAACAGTTTGTTAGGATCAACTCTTTCTACTGATATGACTGCATCTTTATTAATACAAGTCTTGGCTGGTTTCTCATGAGTAAGTTTGCAGCATACACCCGATGTGCCCTTTCAGTTAAAAAAAAATCATGCTGTGGAATTGTGCTTTCATAAAATTAATATGGTCCGTTCCTTCTAGTTTCTCTGGTACAGCAGGAAATCTCAGGATTTCTCTGCATGCTCTGTCCTCTAATTCTTCTTCCATTCTTTTTCTAGCCTTTTTATGTCTGAGTTGATGTACTGTTTCAATATTTAATTTATTTTAATCAACTTTGAGTACATTTGACTTATTTTTAATTCTAATTTACTTTTAATTTTTTTTTTTTTTTTTTGCTGAACGGCTGCAGGATTCTTCCCAATGTTTTCTCTCTACCTCTTCTGGTTGATTTTCTTTCAGGTTCTTTACAGGCAGTGTGCTTACTAGCCAGTAACTGAATTTTACTCAAGCTGACAATCACTGGCAGTTGTTTCACAGTTCAAGCTGCTGATCAGTGTGCAGCCATCAAGGAAGTCTGCTCTGCAATACAAATGTTAAGAATGATTAGTATTTGTATGTCGGTACGTATTTAGGCTTATAACATCTAGTCCAAGTGGAGAAAACTTTCCAAATAGTGAAACATCTCTGGATAATGAGTTGTAGTGATAATCACTGAACTGTCACCTCAACAGTTTGGAATAAAGGAATACTCCATTGCAGGGACACAATCTTGCACCGTCAGATGTTAATAGGCAGAAGACTTAAAATACTTCAACTATATCACTGATGCCTGAAAATCAATACAATGTAAAGTAAATGGAGAGAAATTAGATGAATCTAAAATCCCCTACCCTTTGGTCAGAAAGAAAAGAAAGAGGAGATAAGGCAAGACTATAGAAGTCATGGGAAAATCTGCAGCCTGAACATGAATCACTTGGTAAAGCAGCTGAAGATGTTATTCAGAGAATATAGAAAGCTATAAAGGACAACAAATCATACTTATTACAAAAGTATAGACACATTTATGGGAGAAGAATAACCAGAACTGTCACAAGTAGCCCTGTCACTTGAAAATTAAGATTGTCTGAACTGAGACAGTCAAAATCTTCAGTGAGATGGTCTTCAAGTCTTGAATCCAAGGGAAGTTGCTGAATAGCAATAAATGTCCCAAAGGGAAGTTCAGGTGTCCAGAATGACAAGTCCTGTTAAATATTCCGACTTAGTAAAAATCCAGATATACAGACAATTCAAAAGCTGTCAGGATATTAAAGATGGAAGGCTATATTCCTTTCAAGTGATTAAAGATCTAATTTTGATGTAAAAAGCATGCAACATGTTTACTGCAAAATTAAGAATACTTTAAATGATCAGTGTAACATATTGCGTGCTGTCTCATGGCATGTAAATGGAACGGATGTACTTTGTAAACATGAAAAGGAGGATGTAGGATCTGGGGAGGATATATTTAAATAAGCTAATGTCAAAAAAAAAGAAATGTGTGCCATATGGTGCCCTTCTTTCTTAACAATTGTCAGAGTAAACACTGTATGAAGGGTATTAACACATCCACAAATTATTTGTTATTTTCTGAGCATTCTATCAAATGTTTAATGAGCGCCACTTACTAATTCAATTGTCTTCAGTGACTTTTACATCCACTGAAATCAACAGTCAGGTAGGCAGTTGAAGGATACACTTTTCAAACTTTCTTTGATTCAAATGATAGTGGATCCATTTAGACCTAACCTACACTCTTTAAATCACACCCACAAGATGGGACATTGACTATTTTACCACACAGATCATCAGCTCTTTTGTTGCTTGCTTCCTTTTTAGTGACCACTGCACCAGAAATCAAAAACCCATAGGGAACTCTATTGCCTACTGAGCTTGTAAACAAATATTTGAACCATTTATTTAATTTATTTCACATTTGTTTACTGGGATAGTCCTTCTGGGTTACATGACCCATTTTCAGCAGATGCATGGGGAGAAAAGCTCCACATTTATACATTTTACACATACTATACATACATATATTAAGTGGATCCATCTAGACCTAACCTACACTCTTTAAATCACACCCACAAGATGGGACATTGACTATTTTACCACACAAATCATCAGCTCATTTGTTGCTTCCCTCCTTTTTAGTGACCATTGCACCAGAAATCAAAAACCCATAGGGAACACTATTGCCTACTGAGCTTGTAAACAAATATTTGAACCATTTATTTCATTTATTTCACATTTGTTTACTGGGATAGTCCTTCTGGGTTACATCACCCATTTTCAGCAGATGCATGGGGAGAAAAGCTCCACATTTATACATTTTACACATACTATACATACATATATTATGCAGTAGGTTAGACATATTATACAATAGGTTACTTATTTGAGAAACACTCAGATGGATCTTTCTAGGCAGGAACATGCAGTTGTTTATATGGTACTACAGTATTAACTTAAAAAAATTCATTCATACAATTCAAACATCTTCTTTAGGGTAATAGGATTAGCAAAGAGTGTATTTGGTTGTCATGGCACAGTTAAGTGTGGGTCAATGATAGCGATTGGATCCGAAGTAAGTAAGTAGTGTTTTACAGATAGACAGGCACACAGTTTAATTATCTTTCTAGCATCAGTTGGAAGATTAGTATAGAAGGAGGAGGTTTGTGTAGTGGCAGGGGGTATAGGAGGAAGAAGTGGATTAGACTGGAGTTAGATATGCACATAACCATGATTTGTTTAGGTGTTCTTTTAGGGAAGCTTTAGAAAGACTGGTAGGTTTGGAGTTTGTCATGCTAGGTGGTAGGGTGTTCCATAACTTGGTGATTGCATATGAGTATAGTGATTTTCCTGGTTTCCTAGAAGGTTTGAATGCTTTGAGAAGGTTCTTGTCTTCAGACCTAAGTGATCTGTTTGGTTTGTAGTGTTACATTAGGTTGAGTAGGGCAGGACAGCTATCATTGCTTTACGATTTGCCAACCACAAACTGGACTTGCACAACTTTTTGGAGGGACTGCAATATTTCCTTAGGGTATTTACTTACTCTCTTGCAGTTTCTAGGCAAATACTGTCTAACTGTTACATTATTGTTAAGTGCAGATATTACAGTCGTGCACCTTTGTCATTGCAAAAGGTAAAATATAACGACTATTGCAAATAAATAAATAAAAACTGTCTAGCACAACCTTAAGATGCTTAACTGTCACTCCACTGGGGTCTGTTTATGTACTGTCAGAAATCAATGTAAAACATTATAAAAAGGCCAAAGCATTCTATTTGAAGGAAAAATAAAGATGTCTTTTAGACAACCCAAAACTTGTTTTTGCATTGTATCAGTAACTTGATTGGCAAGGTCACTTTAACAGGTCAACTATGTACTGATCAGAAGGGCCTTTACATAACAGATGTACACTCTGCAGTTCACCTTACTTCTTGACCATTATTTTAAAAAACATCAGAGAACACATCCACAACCTCTTTCCATTACCTTACTATTAGTACAGTAAAAAAGTAACAAAAAATAATAAAACATTCACAGAGATCCAGCTGTAGGTATAAATCATTGGGCTTATTTCTTTATGACTGCTTTCACCATCAACAGACTTCGCCAGATAATAAAACACTTAGTCTGCAATGGTTTAAAACCTCTCAAAAAGTGGGGTGTGGACCAGGCTGCCCAGCACAAATAGAGCATGCATCCTCACATCACCAAATGAAATGCAGTTAAATCCCAGGGAATGTGCATGGCAAGGGAGGAACACAATACAGCTCTACTGTTGTATTATTAATATAGACACAACCCTATAGCCCCCATTTACAAGCAAGGTACAATATGGTTAGTGGGAGTGCTCACTAGCTGGAAGATTGGACCAGCTGGCAAGGGTACCATTGTACGTAGGATTTACTATCATAGGAACACCTCCCTAGAGGACACATAGCACCTAGTCCTCCTGTTTGGCTGCTCATTATGTGAAGATTTGTGCCATAGCACAACTTACTACCCACCACTAGTTATACAATATAAAATTGTGTTTTTTCTTGATTTTTGTAACAGTTTCTTTTTATCTCACAAAATGATGGCTAGGACTTCCAAACAACTTTTATTTCTTCCCTGGATTATATTCGATCTCTGGATAGTGGACTTGCAACAGATTTTAACATTACCTTCTTTGACTTCCTCAGCAACAACAACAGTGGAGCAAAAATAAAATAAAAATAAATCTCTTATGCCTTATTAATAAGCAGGAACTGTTAAGACAAAACATTTTTTAACTCTGGTATCTGCACATGCATTTAAGCTTTTATTCACTGTGTTTTTCTGCTTGTAAATAAAATAGATCCAAAAGGGGGATCACATGAGTAAAGCAACCACACTGATCAGTCTCCATATTCAAATAAGGGAGTTTTCCCCTGCAAACTGAGTCACATTTTTCTAACCAATCAGATTTCCCAACCCATCAACCACTCATGACAGGCAGCTAGTCCACTCCCTCCTTTTCAAGATGATTTAAATCACTGCAAACTAACTGTTTTATTATCTGATTAAATCTATTTATGATGAAAGTGCTAATAAAGAAATAAACCAGACCATTTAAACCTACAGAAGGATCTCTGGGAATGTTTATTAAATTTTGTTACATTTTACTATACTGATAGTGGTCAAGAATACCTTAGAATTTAAGTTGAAGCTAAAAGTGTAAATTGCAGGTCGGCTGGAATACAATCATGTACCACTGCTGGTACCACCAATGATCAGGGAACCGTAAAGTCTTACCATAATTTGCTTTCCATTTGTCCCAACAAGGACAAGCTCTTTGTATGAGTTTGGAGAACCTAACAAGAGCACCACTTCACTATAACAAGAGCACCACTTCACTACAGGTGGCCTATTTGCCTTTTGTGGCATTAAGCAGTATACTACCTTCTCCAACAGTGATGGCTAAATATAGGAACAAAATAATTGGCTTCTTTAACTGGCTTGGTAACTGGTGTCATTATATAGGAATTCAGTATAAGTCCACCTGTGGCCTGATGAAAACCTACCTTTCTGCTTTACTAAGAATGAGCTGCACATCTCATACCTGTTTTTCACATAATGTCTAAAATATTTGCTCACCATATTTAGGTAATGGTCTTCTTATGGCTATATCCATCTAGTACGTCTTATTTACCTGTAACAGTAGATGCTTGTACCCCATCTCTGACAGTCTACCAAAGCTCAGAGCTCCTCCCCCTGCCTATCTATGGGAGTGATGGACCAATCACCTGAGAGTAAAGGGACTCCAAGACCCATAGGTAGGACCTTTCCAGTCTTCTAGGGTCTACATGGAAGACAAGAGAAGAGAAGATAAAAATGCAAGCTTGCGAACAGTCAAACCAAAAAAAAAAAAAAAAAAACATACCTACACAACAAAAAAGGATCAGTCAGCAAAAACAGCAACTCCAACACCAAACTATGTACATCCAAAAGGTGGATGGTGGATGGGTACTGCCAGTAAGAAAGTGCATTCTATGAACATCTATTGTTACAGGTAAGTAAAAAGTACACAACTGAATGCATTATGTTCAACAAACACATTGCTTTACCCAACCTAGGAGGGGGACGAATAAGGGTCCAGGAGCCCCTGGAGAATGGTCTTAGTGAAGCCTACTTGGATCTAGAAAAAACATGCAGCTTGCAGTGCTTTTAAAAGGTATAGACAGAGGACCAAGATGCTGCCTCTAGAATAGTTTTAGAGTGCATTCCTTCCCAATATACTACTGAACAGGAAAAGGCCCTGGTGGAATGTGCCTTTATCTTACATCCAGTATGGTAAAGTGAATCTAGGTAACAAAAGAAAAAATACCAAAGGATAATTAGTCTTCGGTTGTTTACTTAAAAACAGGTTTACCTTACTTTGCCCCTGTGTAGGAAAAAACAGACTTTCAGCCCTCCAGAAGGGTTTTGTTCTGTCAAGGTAGTACCTGAACTGCCAGTGCACATACAAGGTATGAAGCATCCTCTCTCCCTTGCACTACGGTTCTGGTCAGAACACAGGAAGGTTGACAGACTAATTTAAAGTGAATTTTGAGATCACTTTTGGCATGAAAAAGGGGTTAGTGCATAACACAACTCTGTCCCTGTAGAAAATCATGCAAGGTTATCCCTCAAATTATTTATTTATTTAACATTAATTTACCAGGAAAATCGAACTGGGATAGAGCCCATTTTCAGCAGAGGCCAGGGGAGAAATGCTCCAGATGCTTATCTTTGGAATGTGGGAAGAAACAGGAGCACCTGGAGGAAACCCACACAGGCACAGGGAGGACATGCAGACTCTGTACAGAAGGCACCCTAGCTGAGATTCAAACTACAGAACCCCTTACTGTGATATGACAACACTAACTGCTGCACCACCTAAAGTGTATGGAATATGCTGTATTCAAACCTTGGACTATGAATACAGTAGTCTTACACTTACAGCTGTTGCCACAAGAAGGTTAGATTATGTCACCCAGATGGGACTTGAACCCACAAATCCCTGGCTTAGGAAGACAAAGCCTTATCCATTAGGCCACTGAGACTGACAACAAGAGCTCACAGCTCAGAAACTCACTTTGCATTGTGAAGATTGGGTGAAGATAGACTAAGGCTGCCAGCCTAGCCAGACTAGGGTTACCACCTGTCCCACTTTGCGAGGGACAGTCCCTTTTTGATCAGTTGTGTCCCGACAAAAAAAATGGCAAATGTCCTGAGATTTTAGGACAAAATTATTTCCTATATTTTATGTAATAGTTGCATAAAACAGTTATGTATCTAAAACACCTAAATGTTATAAGAAACAGAATAAGCAACTAAAATGCTACAAGAATAAGCTTTTATTTAGGCAAAAAAGTTAAGTTCTAACCTTAGCCCTGACCGTGGGTATGTGTCAGCCTGTAAAATCTGATGTTTGTACCAAAAATGTCCCACTTTGGCCATTTGAAAAGGTGGCAACCCTAAGCCAGACAGAATTTTGGAGATAAATCTGTCATCTGTAAATATTAATGTAAACCACAGGCTTGTTGTCTTAAATGGTAAAAATAGTGTTACATGTGGAACTGGAAAAAATGTAACAACAGTGCACTCTACTGACCAAGTAAAGCATGTTGTGACCCTATGATGTTAGGACTCGGAGCCAGTGAGTCTAGAGTGGGGCATCCTGCCTATTGTTTTAAGGCCAAAATTAAGGGCCAGAATTTTCATGCATAAATGTCCTTTATTGCTCTGGTTTCTGCCCAGAGGTGAAGAATGTAAATGTAGTTTCTGTTAGCCTGGGAACCCAGGGAAGTGTGAAGAATGATGTAATATAACCCAGGGAAGTGTGAAGAATGATGTAATGTGAACCAGGAATGTGATTTTAAAAACAGAGAGAAGCAGAGAGCATTAAACATTTTTGTCTTGGCCATCCAACTGACCAGCACTGTCTTGCTCTATATGTAAGTTTATCTTAGACTTGTGTTTTCTCTTAGAAATAGCTAGAAACTAGAAATATTAGACAAGTGTTTTTCTGTGATGTCAGAACTGTACTACTGAATTATTTTAAGTATTTCTCTGTGATCTCTGAACTCTTGACTAGCACTGTGTAGTGAAAATTATTGTCTTGTGTTTTGAATATTTGTTATTAAATATTTTTAAATCCTTTCAGCTGTGGCTGTTTTTGTAGAGGTAATTTAAGCTCTTTAGAGTACTTGCATGCCTTTGGTAAATTGTACAATGCGACTTCAATAGCTTTAGCCCTGGGCTATACTTCCAATTGGATAATAATATTGCACAGTAATAACTGGACACCCTTTTAATGGCCTTTGAGTAGCTGATATTAGTGCGTGGTGGCAGCTGGTACAATTGTATAGTCTGGGAAAAGGGGCACAGCTGGAGAACCTGTGCCAGCCTTCCCCAGGAGTGTCTGTGTGGTTGTATAAACTCTTCTCAAAGTGTGTGTGTGTGTGTGTGTGTGTGTGTGTGTGTGTGTGTGTGTGTGTGTGTGTGTGTGTGTGTGTGTGTGCTCATGTGTCAGCTACTTGTACAAAGCACTGGTTGGACAGAGAGGGTTGCTGGAGGTTTTAGCTTGCCCAATAGGCTGAGATCTGGGCCCTATAGCTGTGCCAGTGGGGAGTCTTATTGGGGACCTGGAGAGCAAGGGAGCAACCAGCCCTGGACTGATTGTGATCTCTGTGTGCTCTTAAGGGAAATTGCAGTTTACTGTGTGTATTTGTTAACCTTTACTCCTATATGAGATGCTCCTCACTGGTGTTAGTGGTGAGGATTGAGGCTCCTTGATTGATGGGCCAGGGTACTGGCATCACATATTATTCATTCGGCAGTGGTGGGATATTCACACCACATATTAATTGGTTGGCAAATACTAATTGGCTTGCAGTGGTGTGGGTAGAGTGAATTCCTGTAGCTTATGTACAGTGAGCTTTGAAGCTGTTTTGTACTCTAAATCAGCCACATAGTGAATACTCAGAGTTCAGATCACAATTGTTTTATTTCTTTTGTTAGCTTAGTCAGGGTGAGCAGACAGCATGTCAGCAGAGGAGTATGAAAAGCTGACAAGGAGCCAGCTGGCAGAGATGTGCCAGGCTAGGGGACTGGTGCATGGAAACCTGACTAAGGCAGACCTGATTGCAGCCTTGGTTACAGCTGCATCAAAAAACAACAACCAGGAGGACAATCAGACTGGCAGTGGAGATATAATACCCTCAGAGAATGGACAGCTCAACCTTTCTGCAGAGGACTTAAAAATCCTCTGGAGCTAAAGAGACTTGAGTTGGAGGCCAGGCGTTTGGAGATAGAAGCAGCTGAGAGACTTGAGGAGTCTACAGGCTGAGGAGAATGAGAAACTGCTCCGCCTGGAAGCCGAGGAAAAGGAGTGGCAGAGGAAGCATGAGAGGGAAATGCTGACTCTTTACCAGAGACATGGAGGTAATGGGGAAGGAAGTAACTGGACCCCAGAAGCACAAAAGGTCAGTACATTTCTTGTGCAGTTTAAAGAGGGGGATAATTTTGATTGTTTCATTCATATGTTTGAGAGGGTATGCAAACAGTATGGTGTTGACCAAAGGCTCTGGGTATGGTTCCTGATCCCCTTACTCCATGGTAAAGCTGTAACTGTTTTGTCAAAAATGTCTGACGTGGAATGCTTTTATTATACTGCTGTTAAAAATCACTTGTTAGAATTGTTTAAGCTAACACCTGAAACGTATAGGAAAAAGTTTCATGAGCATAGACGCAAGGCAGATGAAAGTATGTGTGAATATGTTGCTGAACTGAGCATTTATTTCCATAGGTGGGTGAGTGGATGTCAGGTCACCACTTTTGAAGGGCTGGCAGACCTTTTGGTGAGGGAACAAGCCCTTGGCACTTTGCCTGAGGACATGAGGATCTGGTTGCCTGAGGACATGAGGATCTGGTCAGCTGATAGACAATGTGCCACTTCAGATGAGATGGGGAAAAAGGGAGATGTATACCTAGCAAGCAGGGCAGTCCTGCACAGGAAAGGGACCCCCAGTACTGATAATGGGTCTAAAGGAACCCATGGTGGGCAGCACAGACAGCCCCAACAGAATCTGTCAGTAGCAGGGGAAGCTACTAGTCCAGGTACACATCCAGGAGCTAGGGTTAAATGTTTTGAATGCAACCAGTGGGGCCATGTGGCATACAGATGTCCACGGAGGCAAGGTGGGGAACAAAAGGTGAGGGAGGCAGTAAGTGGGAAAGACAAAATGCCAAAAGTAGGTTGTCTTGGGGCAATAAGGGTACCAAACTACCACCAGAGGTTATATCCTATTGTAGTGAATGGCAAAGAGGCCATTGCCAAGAGAGACACAGCCTCTGATATAACCATTGTAAAGTCTGCAATGGTTACAGAGGAGCACTACTTGCCTGGGCAGTCTGCACCAGTCATGACTTTAGGAGGGATCCCATTCCAAATAACTTTGGCTAGGGTTCACCTTGACTGGGAGGGTGGAAAAAGGAAGCCAGCAAGTAGGTGTGTTTGAGGATATACCTGCAGATGACCTGATAGAGAATGATTTTGATAGTGCAGTGCCCTGTGCTTGTGCAGTTACATGCAGTCAGGCTTAGAGACAAGCAGGTAAGTCTGGTAGCCTGGGGGAGACCCAGACAGACTGCATACTTGCATCCAGGACTAGTGAGGTGGTTACTTCAGGAAGGGAGCTGCCCTGTAGCAGTGAGACTGAAGGTGAGCCAGAGCTGCTTGGGGGTACTGATGGTCCCTTGGACAGAGTGACTGCAAAGATAGAGGTGAGTAGTAGTACCCAGGCTGACCTTGAGGCAACACTGTCAAAGGATAACAGACGTCCTGTGGAAGGGGAGCTGGGAAGGGTTACAAGGAGAGAGCTGAAACAGGCTCAGCTCACAGACCCCTACATTGCAAGGCCTGAGGTAGGTAGCTAGGGAGGCACCTGATTCTCAAGGAAAGGGGGAATCTGTATACTGGGACAAAGCATTACTATACAGAGAGTGGACCCATGAGGGAGGGCTAGAAAGTGAGAGAGTAGAGCAGTTGGTAGTGCCTAGAGTCTACCATCTGGTGCTTCTAGCCATAGCCCATGATATTCCCTTTGCAGGTCATATGGGCATAAAAAGTACAAGAGGCGTATTATGCAGAACTTCTATTGGCCTGGAATTTCCAGAGATGGAACAGGGTACTGCAGGACCTGTGAGCAGTGCCAAAGGGTAGGCAAGGCAGGAGACAAGGTGAGAGCTCCTTTGATGCCTTTGCCTGTGATTGAGGAGCCATTTCAGAGGGTAGCAATGGATATTGTGGGTCCTCAGAGTATTCCAAGTTCGACAGGGAAAAAAGTATATCCTAGTGGTAGTGGATTATGCTACACGATACCCTGAGGCAGTGGCTTTGTCCTCCATTGAGGTAGAGAAGATGGCAAATGCGTTGTTAGAAATTTTCAGCAGGGTAGGTTTTCCAAAAGAAATACTGACTGACAGAGGTGTCAATTTCATGTCAGACCTGCTGGCTTGTCTGTGGAAGCCCTGTGGGGTGAAGCACATGAAGACCATCCCCTATCATCCCCAGACTAATGGTCTTGTTGAGAGGTTAAACTCTACAATCAAGTCCATGCTACAGGCATTTGCAGATCAGTTTAAGAGGGAGTGAGACAAATATTTGCCCCATCTGTTGTTTGCTTATAGAAAGGTTCCCCAAGAATCCACAGGTTTTTCACCCTTTGAGTTGCTGTATGGGCATAAGGTGATGGGACCTCTAGGTTTAATTTGAGATGAGTGGGAAGGTGAGTGCGAGTCTCACAAGGAGTCTGTTGTGGCATACATCCTGAACCTCAGGACAAGGCTTAGGGAACTCACGGGCTTGGCCCAGGAGAACCTGGCAGAAGCCCAACAACAGGAAAAAGGTGTGGTATGACAGGAATGCTTGAGCTAGAGAGTATGCTTTGGGGCAGCAAGTAATGGTTCTCATTCCTGTCAGACACAACAAGCTCCAAGCAGCTTGGGAGGGACCCTAAAAGGTGGTAAGAAAGGTAAGTGATGTTAACTACATGGTGGAACTGTTAGACAGAAGGCAGGGGCACAAACTGTACCATGTTAACATGATGAAACCTTACCATGATAGGGAAACCCTTGTGCTGAGCATTTGCAGTGGATTGCAGGAGGAGTCTGAGGGAGATCTGGGGACTGATCCCTCAGTGAGGCTCGGGTTGACACTTCAGTGGAAGGGGTAGCAATGTCCCAGCAGCTGTCTCCTACCAAGGTTCAAGAAATCCGAGCAGTGTTGCAGGAATTTGGGGACATGTTCACTGGGAAACCAGGGTGCACCCACCTGGAGCAGCACCAGGTGGATACAGGTCCCCAAAGGCCTATTAGACAGGCCCCTTACAGAGTGCCTGAGAGAGTCAAACAGACTCTGAGGGAGGAGGTACAGGAGATGTTGGAACTAGGGCTAATTCAAGAGTCCAGCAGTCTCTGGGCCTCCCCAGTGGTGCTGGTGCCAAAGAAGGATGGCAACATCAGGTTCTGTGTGGACTACAGGAAAGTAAATAGTCACACAGAGTCAGATGCTTACCCCATGCCTAGGACAGATTAGGCCCTAGAGCAGCTGCGTGGGGCTAAGTATCTTACAACCATTGATTTTACCAAGGGTTACTGGCAGGTGCCCTTGACTCCCAGTTGTTGCATTTACCATTTTACCTTAAATGAAGACAAGACACTTATTTCTCTCTTTCGGTGGTATTTACTACACACGTGTGGGAGTCTCATGGAAAGTACCAGGAAGACTCCCCGAACAAAAGAATGCATAAGCTTATATACTGGTGATACTGCTGACAGTACAAAAATATAAACTAGACCAATTAAATTAGTACAAAAGACAATTAACCAATCAATGGTTTACCCGTAGGCTTAAAGCAGTTCACATTACTACATCTCTAGGCAGAGAAAGAAAATCGGATACTCTTCCATTTCAGCGCTTTACACTATTCACAGTTTACTCAGAGTTCACAGTACAAAGTTCATCTCAATGCATACAGATTGTCACGTATTCAATTTCCTTAAGCACATACTTTGGCCATTCATATTCTACAATCCCCCATTTGATGCTGTGTAAGCATCACCATTTAGTCGATCATATATTTGCCCAAAACCTAACATAACCATGTGGCTGGTACCTTCAACATTGTCACACATTTTTATTTCATTATCCATATTCATAACTGCAGGCATATAAAACTTTGGCACCTTTTTAGTAGTCTTAAAAGACATTAATTTCAAAATCAATGCTTTGATTAAAAACACAACAAGAAAAGCAATAGGAGCTAATACTGCGATTAATAAAATTAACTTTAATAGCCCACCTCCCCAACCTGAGAAAAGGTTGGTTAACTATGCCCACATTGAGTTATCAGCCTCCTTGGCCTTAGAGAGTTCGGAGACTCTCTGAATGAGTTCAAAATGACTTTCAATTTCATGCTGATTGTCAGGACTAAACATAAAACACTCCTCCTGGATTAAAGCGCAAGTTCCACCTTTCACCGCTATGGTGAAATCGAGAGCCATACGGTTTTGAAGGACTACAGTTCTCATGGCAGTCAGTTCATCAGTCACTAGTTCTAAAGCAGAAAATGTGGCATTGCTTGATACTTCAAGCAATTTAGACAGTTTTCTCAGTTCCCAAATTGATTTTACTGTTCCTTATGCTGGAATTATACCAGCCCACGATGTGACATCATCACCCAAGTCCATATGAGATAGTCCTTTGGTGCCAACATGAGCTAAGTTATGATGATAAATCCATGAAGCATCAATTTGAACTACCGGATTGGCAGGCTTTTTGACCTTTCGAACATTCAAAATTTTTCTTTGAGGTAAAGCAGATGCATGTCGAATGGCTGGAACTAAATAACCTAAGAAACAGCTACCAGACCAGTTTCCTGGTAGCCATTTATAGGCTCTTCTACCACACACAAAGTAGCAATTTTCCACCTTAGTGGTGATATTACTATTTATATAACCTTGTTCAGAATGAAACACCTTCTTATCGATCAATCCCAGCTGTTGGTATAGAACGGAATTATTTCTTACCTCTTCATATGTTTTATGCACCAGTTCACAAAATGAATCATAGGTTGTGTTACAGTAGGAGGAGTTATTGTTACACCTGTTGGGAACTGTCACATTACAAAAACTCCATCCTACCTTGACTTTACCAAATTTCTGAAAACATACAGTTCCATTTCGATGGTTAAACAGATGTAATGCTATCCTGTCTTTTGAAGTGACATTTGAAGTGTCATAGATCAGATTCATCCAGGTTTCATTAGCCCCTAAAGGGACTGTACTTAGCATCAATCCCCCATGAATAGTAGGTAAAGCAGTACAGCTCCACCAGTCAGAGATACTGAGGGATGATGCATAGGCAAATTTAATAGCTTGGTAGGTGTTGAAAGGTGGATGCCAAATAGCTAGCTTGGTGTGATGCGTCAATGGAGCAGGAAATAAAAATGGCCACATTAAAAATAACAGTACAACAAGAATGATCATCAAAATGGCTGTCCAATATTTTTGTTGAAATGGTTGTTGAGTCTGCGTAGTGTCAGTAGTTTGGAGTTTTCCAAAAGGGTAAATGTTAGGCATCGTCAGGTACTGGAACAGTTCTACTTTGAGTACAAGTAGCAGTGGGAGGAGAATTTGGAGTTGAAAAAGGTAAAGGTTGTTGATCTTCAGATGGCACAACTTTTTTGACGTGTGAAATGTGGATCCAAGTTGGAGATCCTTGCAGTTGCACAGCAGATGACGGTGTTAGAAGAACTAGGAAGGGCTCCTTCCAGCATGGCTAGAGCACTGTTTTTCTAGAGACGGACTTAACGTAAACCCAATCCCCTGGTTGTAGGGCGGACGGCAGAAAAGGATGTGGAAGATGTTGAGCGGCTGCTACTTGGTGGTGAAACTGTAAGAAAGAAACAAGAGATTTGCAGTACAAAAGAATATCATTATCAAATGCATCATATTCAGAAAAGGGTGGTGGTAGTGTCATGGGCATACACAAAGGGCGACCCATGAGAATTGGATGTGGAGAAAGACCCTTAGTAGGATGCGGTTGTGACCACATAGAAAGTAAGGTTAGTGGTAAAGCCTGCACCCAAGGTACCAAAATTATGAACACCACCACGGGCATAACGTGAATCAGTATAAATAGTAACAGATGTGTTTTTGGCCATTTTACATGCATGCAAAAGTGCCATTAATTCCGCAGCTTGTGTGGAAGTGTCAGGTGGCAATTGTCCAGTTTGTAAAACTGCAGATGGCGAGCAGACTGACCATGCAGCCTGGAGTTTGCCAAGATTATTTCGTAAACAGTATCCATCTACAAAAAGAAGTAAATTAGGATTAAGCAAAGGAACAGCTTGCAAATCCAACCTAGGAGAAAGAACAGTGTTAACTACAAGCACACAGTCATGTGGTTCGCCGTTGTCACTGTTTGGAATTAATGAAGCAGGGTTTAGTGGTGGGCAACGTGTAATTTGAACAGCAGGATTAGTTAATAAACTTAACTCATATTTAGTGAGGCGAGCATTAGAAAGATACTGTGTTTTTGTTTTTAAAAGTAACGCTTGCACCACATGAGGCACTGCTAGTATAGTGTCGTGTCCTAATGTCAATGGTGCGGCCATATTGATCAAAACAGCAGCAGCTGCCACTGCTCATAAACAGGGTGGATAGCCAGAAGCAACAGGGTCTAGCTGAGTGCTATAATATGCTATAGGTCAATAGCATCCCATGCGCGCTTGCACCAGCAGGCCCAGGGCAGTTTTATTTATTTCACAACAGAAGAAAACAAAGGGTTTAGAATAATGTGGGAGCCCTAGAGCAGGTGGGTTTACTAGTGCTGTTTTAATAGCCTGAAAGGCGTTTTTATGTTCAGGGGACCAAGGCAGAGGATCTGTGACGACCTTTTTTAGAAGCTGTAACAGAGGGGCTGAAATTTCTGAAAAATTGGGCACCCACTGTCTACAATAACCTGCTAGGCTGAGGAATCCCCTGAGTTGGCTCTGAGTTACAGGGCTGAGGGCAGTCTGGATGGAAGTAATTCTACTTGATGATGTGTTCCAGGTATTGTACCTTTTCTTGACAGAACTGCAGTTTAGATTTATTTACCTTAAAACCTCATTCGGCTAAAAACTTTAAAACTAAAAGTGAGTCCTCAATACAAGACTTGGTATGTTGCGAAGCTATAAGAATATCATTTACATATTGGACTAATACTGAATGTGGTGGTAGCTGTAAATCCTCCAGTTGTCTGTGCATCTCTGTAGAGAATAGGGTTGGAGTTTCTACATATCCTTGGGGTAGTCGGGTCCAAGTATACTGTTGGCCTTTATAAGTGAATGCAAACAAATACTGACTATCTGGATTTACTGGGATAGAAAAAAAAGCTGATGAGATATCTATAACCGTAAAACAACGTGCTGTAGGTGGAATGCAGCTTAAAATCGTAGCTAGGTTTGGTACGATTGGAAAAACAGGCAAGACAGATTTATTGACTTCTTGCAAGTCTTGCACAAATCTGTAAGCTTGTTTATCAGGTTTCTTTACTGGTAGAATTGGAGTACTACATGGACTTGTTGTAGGTACTATAATTCCTTGTTGTACCAAGGCAGAAATGACGGGGGCAATACCAGATGTAGCCTCTACCATCAAAGAGTACTGTGGTTCCCGAGGTAACTTTGCTCTGGGTTTTAACGTTATTTTTACAGGAGTTGCTGAAATCAGAAACCCAACATCATTATAATGAGTGGTCTTTAGCCATTCATATTCTACACAGTACTAGAGAGAACTCAGCTTTTGTGACTCCTTTTGGCTTGTATGAGTTCACAAAGATGCCTTTTGGGATGAAGAATGCCCCAGCAACTTTCCAGAGGCAGGTAGATCATACCATAGCAGGATCAGGAGGGTTTGCCCTTGCTTACCTAGATTATATTGCCAACTACAGCCATTCCTGGCAAGAGCACCTTCAACATGTCAGGAAGGTGCTGGGCAGACTACAGAGGGCAAGGTTGACCATTAAACCGAGCAAATGTCAGGTGGGTATGGCAGAGGTCTCCTACCTAGGACATAGAGTGGGGAGTGGTAAGATAAGGCCAAAACTTGCCAAAGTGGAAGCCATTCAGCATGACCTGCACCTGTTACTAAAAAGCAGGTGAGGACATTTTTAGGGACAGCAAGGTACTACAGAAAGTTTGTCCCCAGTTATTGTACCATAGCTGCTCCCTTCACAGACCTGACAAGTCTGGGAAAAAGGGGCATAGCTGGAGAACCTGTGCCAGCCTTCCCCAGGAGTGTCTGTGTGTTATATAAACTCTTCTCAAAGTGTGTGTGTGTGTGTGTGTGTGTGTGTGTGTGTGTGTGTGTGTGTGTGTGTGTGTGTCTGTGTGTGTGTGTGTGTGTCTGTGTGTGTCTGTGTGTGTGTGTGTGTGTGTGTGTGTGTGTGTGTGTGTGTGTGTGTGTGTGTGTGTGTGTGTGTGTGTGTGTGTGTGTGTGTGTGTGTGTGTGTCAGCTACTTGGGCAGGGACATGAAGCACTGGTTGGACAGAGAGGGTGCTGGAGGTTTTAGTTTGCCCACTAGGCTGAAATCTGGGCCCTATAGCTGTGCCAGTGGGGAGTCTTATTGGGGACCTGGAGCGCAAGGGAGTGACTAGCTCCAGACTGACTGTGATCTCTGTGTGCTCTTAAGAGAAATTGCACTTTACTGTGTGTATTTGTTATCCTTTCCTCCTATATGAGACTCCCCTCACTGGTGTTAGTGGTGAGGATTGTGGCGCCTTGATTGCTGGGCCAGGGCACGGGCATCACATGCATATCTCAGAGCAATAAGTAAAAGAGTTTCCATATTAAGAACTAGAAGTAAGCCTGAGCAACTGGTTCTAAAGGTGGTAAGGTCAATTTTTCCACAACATAGCTGAGATCCCATGAAGTAGGAATTTCCTTGCAAGAAAGTCTCATATACAATACTCCTTATATGAACTGAACTGTTAAAAGAATTAGTGAGAGGGGAATCCATTAGCAGGCAAACAGAGATGGCTGCTAAATGCACCTAAATGGATGCATAGGATAAGCCATCCTGAAGCAACTCACACAAATATTTCAAGACCAGAGGAATGTAAACCTCAAGGGATCCTCTGCTCCCATTTAGGCACCAATTAGAAAATCTTATCCCTTTGAAAATATAAGATTTTCCAGTAGCAGGTTTTCTGGCCTCCTTTAACACCTGCTGCACATCCTCAAGAAACAAGTACCTAAATGAAGTCAAGATTGAATCATCCAGGCTGTCGGTTGTAACTGCTCCAAAGTACGGTGCACAAGTCACCCCAAGACTGTGTGAGAAAATACAGAGTGTGAAGAAGTCTGTAATAATTGCCCTTGGCCAATACCAATAGAAGGAAGAACCAAAATTGCCTGGCCAATAGTGGGTCACCATAATGATCACTGGCATTTCTTAAGTCTTCAGAACTACCTTGCAGATCAGTGGAAAAGACAGAATGCATACAGTAACTTTCCCGTCCAAAGGAATGAGAATGGATCTGTCCTCCAAGCATGGCTGCAAGGACGTCTGGAACAGAATTTCTCCAGTTGTCTGTTTTAAAAGGAGGTTAATAGATATATTTAAAGCATTACCACACATCTGAACTAGATCCTGGAACACCACTGCCTTGAGCTTCCACTCATACATGTCTTCCCAGGATCTGCTCAGTCTGATACAACATTTTGCTCCGACAGAATGTATGATGTCTGAAGAGTCAGAAAATGCTGTTAAGTCAGCCCCCAGGCAATCACCCTAAACAAATTTAAGTATTACTACATTGCTAGTTACAGATCCTCATCAATGCCTCCCAAAGATCAGGGAAATTACCTTAAAACCACTGAGGGGTTAACTGTCAAGCCCAATAACTTCTTGCTAGTGATGTCAATTACCCAAGCATTAATTGGCACCCTCTAAAAATGAATATGTTCAGCATTTGCCAAACATTGTTAACACCAGGGCAGGGGAACACATTGTAAAACTACTCACTAAAGGACCTAATATCATTTACCAGGTCTGTGCTAACATATCCTCCATCCTGTATGTCCTCATCTTTGGTTAAATATGTTCACAAGTCAGTAATTTTCTCTTCCAGACCCAGTGGTATCACCCCACTACCAAATAATACCTTCTTTAAGGACTTCTCTAGGGCAAATTTGCTTCAGCTTGTTTTAGGCCCATGCAAAATTTCCAACAATCCATAACAAAATGGACCCAAATGACAGGGCTGCTACATTCACCAGCTTACCACTACCAACACCTAAAACCACCTCAATGGCTGCAGTGAACAGATAGTGCCCATCTGCCCTAAATAAAGTCAGAGATAAATCTATCTGATGGAACTCCCATATTAATAAACTGTATAACAAAAGAGGGAAAATAATGAACAGGCATAATAAATCCTCATCCCCTTATCTCAGGGCCACACTACTATTAGGAATAATGAAGAAGTGGAGTATGAGCTTAGAGTTGCTACAGATACCAAAGGAAACTACAAAACTTTCTTCAGGTTACATCAGGAAATTGAGGAATAATGTCCTACACTATAATGAGCTAACCTATAATTATGTCACAAATTTTGATCCCAAGGTTATAGCCAATATATTAGACAAATTTAATGACAGCTTTACCCCTCCGACCCAAACTGCTGCTCCCAGTATCCCTCTAGTTGCTTCTAGTATCCCTGAAAATTTAGTTTCCCTTGAAATCAGCTTAGAACAAATCTTAGAATCTATGTCAAAGGCTAAAAATAATACTTCATTGGGACCAAATAACATATCAGACTGCACTCTCTTTAGTGCGGCATATGCACTTTGAGTTTCTACTCAAATTCATCAGCCTCTTCCTACCCACTGGGTTTGTGGCAGATACCTGAAGAACAGCCACTGTGATCCCCCTATACAAGAGTTGTCTTGTCTATACATCCAGGTAACTATAGTCCCACTAGCCTTATATGTAAAGCCATGAAATGTATTATAGCAGTACTCATTTCTGCAGATATAGGTACTTTAAATCATCTTGACCTCTTTCAGTTTTGTTATGTGAAAGGCAGGTCCTGCCATCTGAACCTAGTAAACTTCTTCGAAAAGGTTGCAGAGGCTGCAAAGAATGATCACTCATGGTGTACTGCGTATTTTTACACTATCCTGCATGCTGGTATTATTGAAAAATTATTAGACAATGCAAACCCCTATGTTTTCCACTGGGTTGTAAATTGGCTATCCAACAGATCCCAAGTTGTGATAGCTGCTGGTACCCTCTCTAACATAAAACAGTAACTAATGGGTAATTAATGGATAGTAACTAATCCTCCCACCACTCCCTCTCTCCGCACCCCCACTAACTACCGTGAATATACCTAGCAAAGTAGCTTAATAACCTAGCTTCTTATCATACAATAAAAAAGTTTATTGAAACAGTTGACAATGTCTGTTATGTACCTCACAAACAGAAATGTTTCTGCTGTCTACTGATAAATATGGTCCTACATCTGTAACCTTGCACAACATCTGTAATCTATGTTTAAACCTGTATGTTTTTCTACAGCTGTTTTACTACTTTTGTCTTAATCTAGTATTATATGCTAAGCTGTAACTAAAGCTATAATTTGTAAATGACATATTTCTCAAAGTGTTCAATTGTCTGTAATATTTGAATGTGGAGCTTTTCTCCCCGGGCCTCTGCTGAAAACGGATCTGCGTCCAGTTGGACTCTTCCGGTCAACAAATGTAAATAAATAAATAAAAATGGGGTACCAAAGGGATGAGTGCTGGGCCCTCTTTTGTTTGGCATTTATTTTGAAGACATCTAAACTAATATCCCAGAAGTGGGACTGATCATGTTTGCTGATGGGCACTATTGCATTTATGGACACTAAACCACTCCAGCAAGGGCTGGAACACGCACATACCTAGTGTACCAAAAACGTTCTCAAGCTAAAAGCAAAAAGTGCAGCATAGTGGCATTCAACAAAAAAGCTGCTTCCATCTCATATGTTATAAACAAAACTCCTCTTCATGAATACAGTCACAAGTGCCCTGGGTACTTATGTGAACAACTCTCTATCACGCAATCATCATGCTCCCACCACTGTCAGGAAATCGTTCTATCTGGCCCAGTACATTTTTAAGAGAATATCTTCAAGAT
Source organism: Protopterus annectens (assembly GCF_019279795.1). Lineage (NCBI taxonomy): Eukaryota > Metazoa > Chordata > Ceratodontiformes > Protopteridae > Protopterus > Protopterus annectens. The sequence goes on from NC_056738.1 coordinate 60,323,741, forward strand.
TCAAAGATGTCAAACCATTATTAAATAGCATGTCCCCTTTGTTATATATAAAGCCAAACATATTGCTCAACAGGAAAGGCCCTAAAGATTTCTAACCAAAAAAATTAAAGGCCTAGAATTCTTCAAGTATCCCAACAAATTAGCATGTCTTTCTGTATACTCAGTAGTCTATACGCTGCTTTGAGGTAACCTGCTTCTCATTTTTTGACCCACGAAAGAATCTGTCTTATCTGACCTCTTCTTTCTTTGCAAAAAATGAAAGTTATGTACTTATTATAATGATAGATCCAAGTTGTCTTTTTCCGTCAAGTTCAACCTGTGCATTATCAGATCCGACTCAGATCAGAGACCGGCTAGTTTCAAAGACTTCAGCTGTGGAAGTCCACCTTCTCTAGTCATATCACCTTGCTCCTTCCTATTTTACCTCAGATCAAGTTTGCCTCTCCCATCATACTTAATCACCAAGATGTAAATACTCCAGACTCATAATCAACTCAAGGACCCCAAGATGGAGGTAGAGACACCTAAACAGATCAGCTACCCTGGACAAAACACAATTTCATATGAAGGGGATAGGAGGGAGAAATGGTTAAACTGGATGGAAACACATAACACAGATCTGTTGTTGTGGTAAGTACACAACTTTCATATCTGATGTTGCCTTTTCTGTCCAGCTTCAATCTGTGGGGGAGAGTTCCCAGTCACAGCATCTAAGGAAGGCCCTAGGAAAGAACACTCTGCAACACAGTGGAACTAAAAGAGGTCCTGAACCTCAAATGTATATCCAACTTGTAGAAGTGTGTGTACCCACCTAAATTGCTGCAGCACAAATATTATCAACAGAACTCTTGACAAAAAAGCCATAGTAGGAGCCATCACTCTCAAATAATGACTTTTCTGGCCTTTGAGCTAAAGAATTTCCTCTCAAATGATACCCAAAGGAAATGCAATCTGAGATCCATTTAGATGAAGTTGACTATGTCATTGGTTTGGCCAGGTGGGCATTAAAAAGGAAATAAACAGTTGGTCAGTCTTCCTGAAAGTCTTGTTCCTGTTCAAATAGAATCTAAGCTGTCTGTGGATATCAAGACAATGCAGCAAGTACTCTCCCTTATTCATAAAATTTGGAAAAAACACAGGGAAATGAATGACCTACTTCAAAGTAGCCTCAGATACTACCTTACACAAAAATGGAGGATCAGTTGTAAGAGAAATCCTATCCCTGTGAAAAAAAAAACAGATACGGAGGTACTGAGGATAAAGTCTGCAGCTTTGACACAAGTCTGTCTGAGGTTACAGCCATCAAGAAAAGAATCTTCCAAGACAACTACTTCAAGGAGACTGTGGCTGAAGGTTCAAAAGAGAGGGATAGTGAGAATGTGAATCATGAGGGGCAAATCCCAAGGAGGAATGAGATCCGGAATAGGAGGTTGCAGTAAGAATGGTTCCCCTCAAGAAAAGTCTTAGAAACCTTCAGAGCCACTACTTGGGCATTATCTCTGCCAGGATGAAAGTTGGATGTAGCAGCTAGCTAAACCTTAATAGTAGAATAGCTAGATCCAAAGTGAAACAGGTCAGCAAGGAAATCAAGAATGGCACCCAGAGGAGCTGAAAAAAGGATCCAAGACTTTAGAAGATGCCCATATAGTGAAAAGCACTACCATTTGCTAGTATAGACCTAACATGTAGATGGTTTCTGAGAGGAGAATAAAATGTAAAACTACTCTATTAGAAGGCCTGGAATCTCAGGCCAAGAGAACTGGAGAAACTATGTGGTCAATTTGACAGTCTTAAGGTTAGGAGGGGAATTTCCATACTGGATCAGATACAGTATGAGAACCAGCACACTAACAAGAAGAGGCCACATGACAGGAAACCACTTTTGTCATGGCCAAAAGGAAGCAATGAAGATCATAGTCACTCTGAAATGGGCAGCTTTCTAAAAAACTTTTCTATAACAGTAGTAGGAAGGTAACCATGCAGGAGAGCATCCCTGGGTGACTGTCCCTGTTGAGGAGCTAGGGCATAAAACCTATTGCACCTCATGTCGGACAGGGTGGAAAACTGATCATAGCATGGAGTGTCCCAATGTCGGCAGTCCAAGGCTGTTACCTCCAGTTCAGGAACCACTCATGAGGAAGAAGGATGTTCTTGCTCAGGCTGTCTACTAAAATGTGGACTTCTCCAGGATATGCATTTCTACCAGAAACCAGTGAGATGAAATCATCCATTGATGCACCCTCGTGGCTTCTTGACAAAGAGGATAGAACTGAGCCTCCCCATTTGTTCAGATAGCAAACAGCAGACAAATTGTCCATTTGGATTGAGATCACACCCTTGGGGAGAAGGCTCTGAAAGGCCTGCAACTCTAGAAGAACAGCTCTAATTTTCAAGAGGATGATGTAAAGACTGACCTCGAGCATAGAACAAGTCCCTTGGACTTTCTACCCTTTGAAATCCTCCCCCCTTCCCAGAAGGAAGGCATCCATAGTGACCAGTGACCATGCCCTGTGGAAGGGGAACAACAACCTGTCTACCCTGGAGCCAAGGGAGATTCAGGACACCGTCTGATCTGTCTCCAGCAAACTTCTGTCAGAATGATGAGAAAATCCATGGGATGGGCTAAGTAAGACCATTGAGTTGTTAATGCCCACTGCTGTATCCTCATGCGGTACCTCTGGTACACCAGGTCAGTAAGCAAGTCCAGAGGAAGGACTACCCAGGATGTGGATGGGCCTTCAAAAATACTGATTGCTATGGATTAGAGGCTTTGGTAGTCCAACATCCCCACACTGGCAAAGTAGACCCATCAGATCACCAAGACAGGCATCTTCATGGGAGGATTTTGAGGATCCCCTCTTTCCTCAAAGTCAGTACCCTCCGTGACGGATTCCTCCAAGGAATCCAGGTGCTTTCTTTTGCAATGGCTCTCCCACACCAGAGAAATCAGGGGAGATTTGGAAGAAGCAGATGGTCCTAAATACATAGTGGCTTGGGAACCTGGAGGTGTGGGCTGTCCCAGAGCTTCCAGATGTGAGTCCACAGGTCCAAATAAGAAAGGGAGTGGATTGCGGATTGGCATCAACCACTCATCTCCAGTCTGGAGAACATCCTCTCTGCAACATTGAAGGCAGAAACCAAAGCCAGTTGCCAGAGCTAACACCCCTGAAATTCAAAGACCCCAAAGGGATGCCAGACTCCAGAGCCAGCTTGGCCACCCCAAAATCAAGACTGGAGTCAAACTGTCAAGTACTGAGGCTTAGAGGGAAAGGAATTACTCCAAACCCTGAGGAGTCAATTCTGACCTGGGAGCCCCGGCCCCAAAACCTTGGCTCCAAGGCCTGCCCAGCTCTGAAGCCACTGGAGTTGAGAAGACCAAGGTAGGGGTGAGTGCCTGAATTGACCAAGCTATTTGACCTGATCCTGGTGGTGGCAAGGCCACCAGCTCCACAAATCTCAGAGTCAAAGGGCCCAAGGGAGGAAACACACCAGATGGTGCCAACATCTCGGGTCTTGGATCAAGGAAACACATCATATAAAGCTGACATCTCAGGTCATGGACCCAATGTAGAGGGGATAAGGACTAGGTGAATATGGGCCTATAAAAAGAACCTCATTAGCTACTCCAAATCAGCGGGCCCAATACTCCCAAGACTGGATTGTGGTGGAGAAGGAGAGGACTCCTGGGAAAATTCCCTGGGGGTAGATGAGGAAAAGGAAGAATGAACCCTACCTGAATAAGCCTCTTTGGTCAAAAAAGGACTCTGCACACTTAACTCTGGAGAAGCAACATTCCCTTTAATATGCACTAAAGAAGATCAGGTCCAAGTCAAGTGCTGTAGCAGCCAGGGGAGCCTAAGGCCTTTGGATCATTGGATCTGGCTAGTTGGAGGAAAAGAGAGTGACTCATTTCTGGTCCCTCCTGTACACAAAGAGAGTGACTCATTTCTGGTCCCTCCTGTACACTTTTAGGTCCCTAGTACTCTCTTTTCCTCCACTCTGCTCACCCTTCTCACTTTTCTTTGGAGACATGGAGGAGGACGATGAGGTAAGGTCCTTAAGCACCAACTTTACCCAGTGCTCGCTGATAACCCAGGTACTAAATCCAGCACAGATGGTGTACTCAGCTTCCAAATGAGTTATGCCAAAGCAATACACACACTTTTTGTATGCATCCTACAAAGTTAATTTGTGGCTACACAACATACATTTTTTTACATGCTTTTTCCATATCCATATCTATAGAAGAAAGGTCAACAATATAAAGAAAAGAGTAGAGGGAGAGGGTACAAAAAAGACAAAAGATGGACATTTTAGCTATCTAAAAAGGATAAAAGAAAAGAACCCTCAGCAGAGCTCTCTACCTTGCTGCTGTCCTGGAAGGTAGCAAATGAGATATGAGGTAAGAAGAGGAGGGAGCAGGGTGTTACGGGTAGAGGAGGTGGAGCTCCGGGACTGAAGACTTTGGAGTTGGCTGGTCTCAGATTTGAGTCAGATCTGATAACCCTTAGGTTGAAGCTAGACAGAAAAGACAACATCAGATCCAATGGCTCTGCAAACACCTGCAATATGGATCTACAGCTACCAAAAAATGCACTAGATTTGCTGAAGGGTTAGATTCCTTATTCAATGTATTCCTAGCATATGGTATATGTTACCAGTACAGGTCAAACAAAGTACTACTTTTACTACTTTTAAAGCTAGTCTTGATGATTAGTTGGGCAGACACAAATTTACACACTGCTTTTAAGATTGTCAAAAGTGTATTTGGCTAGGCATCTCATGGTCTTTATGACTGCTCACCTGGTATTGATCCTATGTTCCAATGACAGATGTTCATTTGCTTATCATGTTGTGGTTCTGAAGAATTAACTACTTTCCTTGGCATGGGGTGAGCACGGCAGAGGCCTATTCTGGAGACCCTTTAAGTGCCACCTATTAAGGAGGGTATTTTTAAATTTCCGGGATGAATTTTAATGTTACATTTATTAACAGATTTTAGATATTTTATTTTTGTTATGGTGATTTTAAGTGGTGCCAGTTTCACTATATAGGTCTGTCATGAATTGTTTTCTTATTTGCTTTTTTCTCAATTGTGTTATGTTTAAGATTTAAACACCATAATAATAATAATAGAACTAATTAAAAGTGAAGTGAAATCTATATTAAGATTTTTATACCTCACAAAACTGACAGACATGGAGTAATGTGGTTTCAAGGAGGGGAAGCAAACATTTGACAACATTAACAGAACATTGATGATCCAGAGGTAAGCAGAATGTAAGAAAATACCATTGCTGTTGGTGGGTCTTGATGCAGAGAAAGCACTTGACAGAGTAATCTGGGACTTTACGAACAGGGCAATGGAAGCATTTGTATTTCCTGAAAAAAATATAAGGTTGATTATTAGGATATATGAGGGATCAGAGGTGAAAATTACAGTGGGTGGGATCCTCTCTGATAACTTCTACTTGAGCAGAGGAACCGGGCAGGGGTGTCCTCTTTCCCCTTTATTATTTGCATCATATTTAGAACCATTGGCAAAGAAAATAAGGGACTCAGAAATTTAAGGATATAACTGGTATGGTAGTCAAGAAAAGCTTGTTTTATTTGCAGATGATATTTTATACCTGGCAAAACCAGAAATATACATTATGGTGTTGTGAAACATTTTGAGACAGTTTCAGATCTTTTTAGGATACAAAATAAATGAAGCTAAAACAAAAGTAATAGCAAGTTAATTATGTACCCACACACAAATTGGTTCAGGAATATCCATATCTATGGGGACATGATAAAATGAAGCACTTAGGAGTATGGAATAAAAATTATTCTAGTGTGGCAGCTAACGATATGTGGGAAGAGACTAAACAAAAGATAATACAAAAACTGAGAAAATGGAAGCTTTGTTATATGGCTATAGATGATAAGATACAAGCAGTTAAAATGTTTTTAGTTCCTTTAGTTTTACACACAGGTCATGCACATTTTTATTAACCAGAGGAGAAGTAGTGATTAGCAATTAATAAAAATAGCTGAAGAACTTTATCTGGGAGGGAAAGAGTCAAGTGGGATAAGCTGATTCTTCCTGTAGAACAGGGTGGTTTGCCCAATTTGAAGGGGTATTTCAGAGCTACACAGTTAAGACTCCTATACATAGCACAAGCAGAAAACCATATTTCAAAGTGGTAAGGAACTGGGATTTGGGATGCAGACCTTTAAGGAGAACAACATTAATCATATAGAATATTGTATCCTTAAAGTAGCAGAAAGTATTCTAAGAACTAAGGCAACATAAGATTGGAGAAAGGAGATTCTGCCGATAGGGATGACTGCAATTAGGGATACAGACAACAGGCAAGAGGGGGCTAGAATTTATTGGAGAAAACTGGCAAAGAAACTAAGGTATTGGGAGCAAATAACTAGAGAGGGAAAGATGATATAATGGGAAGACGCCAAGAATTTATTTGGACTACAGGTTAGAGATCACCTTCCCTATCAGAGATTGATATCAGAGTATAGGCAAAGAGAAAGAAATAGGGGGATCATAAACAAAAGACCACCACTGGTAGAGCTTTAATAGAATCTAGAACAGAAGCTGCCACTAAAAAAGGAATAATTAACAAATCATATAAAATATTGCACATTAACTATAAGAATCAATCAGAGGAGGTTAGAAAAGATTGGGAAAAGAGACTAGATAAGTAATTTACAAAGAAACAATGGGAGTATATATGTATGTCTCCCAAATATGCAACAAAATCTAGACGATTTAGGGTTTTTGCCTGGAAATATTTGCATAGATATTTCTATACCCCAAGAAGACTCCAGATAATTTTTCCTCAGACAGACAGCAAATGTTGGAGATGTGGTGGGGAAGAAAGAGGTAATCAGGAACATATTTTCTGGGAGACCAGTGAATTAGCGGACTTTAGGGATTCCCTGCGGGATGTACTGTTGGATATGCTGGGTGGGTAGATTGATCTGACGAGGGAGATGATTTTTCTGAGCTATGATACAGAATCAGAATTACCTAGGCATGGCAAGGCCTTGTTATTTCTAATAATAGTGGCTGCCAAAAAAGCAATTACTAGAAAATGGAAATCAAAATATAAACCAAATATACTAGAAGTAGTGAATATAGTAACAGTGATAAAACAACTGAAACTGAGAGCTTTAGAAAAGGGTAGGAGCAAAACTGCATAGGAAAAAATGGGAATTGTGGGAACAATACATACAAGGAAGGAATGAAGTTTAAAAGGAGGTCGGACTTAAATGAGCTTTGTAATGTGTAACTGAAAAAGATTGGGTAGATTGTAAGTGATGTATAATGTTTGCAACTGGAAGTGTGTCAGTATGGTTTGTGATGTAAAATGCTTGCAACTAGGATTGTGTGGTTTGTTTTCATTTGTATGAATGCATGATTGCCTGTGTAGTAAGTGATGGTTTCATAAAGATGTCTCTTGTTAAAAAAAAGGAATTGAATAATTTTAATGTTGCTTAGGTTATAGGCTATATAGCAGTATATGTGAAGTAAAATGTTTATGTTAATTATAGTGTGATTATTTTTATAAATTTGCCTAGGTCACAAGTGATAATTCAACAAAGGTGTTTGAAAAAAAAAAGATTTTTATACCTACATAAAATATACATTAAAACTTTTGGAAGCAGTTTAGAAGGAATATAGAAGTCCAGGACTGATTACATATGAAGACTTGCTTTAAGAACTAGTAAGTAATGGAATCAGGAAAATATGTACAATGATTATGCAGTTTATAAAACTGTTTTGAGAAGAAAATATGTACAATGATTATGCAGTTTATGAAACTGTTTTGAGAAGGATTGTAAAGGTCATTATTTAAAACATGAAACATACTGGGTGGAATTCATGGTCAAGTCCCATAGTTCACAAAAGCCCTATAAACATTAGCTGCACAGACACACTACAGCTTGCACAGTGCAGTGTGCAAGCTGTAGTGTGTCTGTGCACTGTGCAGTAAGTGCAAAATAGTGCATAAACACATGGAACTGATGAAGCTCAAGTAAAAGAGGGAATAATGATATTAAAATAAAAGGTATAAAAATATCATGATTCATAGACTGCTTGCATGCCTCATTCAGCATTGCAGCCTGTAATAGTAATGTTCACAACTGCAGCACTTTGTACTCAGCTGCATTTAATTGCTTTAGGCACGGCCAGTGTGCTGGTGCTGACCAGGTTATATATCACCACAGACTTAAGGCTCAGAGAAGATACAGGCAGAGACTGGCATACCACATTTTGCCTAAAGACCAGATAGTGGATCACTACAGAGTGGGTCATGATATCATAAGGAGTCAGACATAATTGCGACTGTGTTCTCTGACTGTGACACATCTCCATGTATCTCAGTATTACTGCCAGACTCTGCAGAGGTGTGGAAATCAGACCCTTGTCCATCCTCATCTACTTCTACCTGCTGACCATTTCTGGTTCTATCTTTGTGTGCTTAACATACAGAACACCAGAATGAACACATAAACATAGGCTAAAAGGGTGCCCATGTGATATGTAGGGCAAGGATGTAAAAGCATCTTTCCTTATTACTCAACCTTATCTTCTCTTGTGATGGCACTCCGTTCAAAGCATTATATGCCTGTGAAAAAATGTGCATTGCATCTACTTGTTACAATATATCCAGTATGTGCAACAATTGTACATATAAACCCATGCTGCGTACTACTAACTTGCTCTATCACCCCCTGAGGCATGGGTGGGATGGGTCACCTGGCAGCAGCAGCATCCACATCACTGCCAAGTATAAATGCTGTTGCATCTCTCCTCCCAGTGACACTGGAAACTCTTCCATGTCTGTCTGTCTGTCTGTCTTGTGAACCTTGGCAGGCCGCCCCCTGTTGTGTATCTCTCAGTTGCAATTTTCTGTATCTTTTGCTCGGCACAGTTGGCCATACTTGTCATGTGACAGCTACACTGACCCAGTGTGTTTACTCTTATACTGACACCTGTAGCACAGACTGTCACGCCTGATTCTTCATTGGTGTGTTTCTACTCTTCTACCCATTTGTTGTAGACCAAGCTTCCTGACAGCCTTCAGCAGAATGAGGTTTTTAATACTGCTAATTTTGTTCTGCCTCTGTTTACCTCATCCTGAAAAACATGCGGACTTATATTTCAGTATAAGGAATCTATGAATGCATATTGCTAAAGATACATGCACAGGTATGGTGAATATGTACATGTTCCTCAAAAACACATATTCACACTATACAGGCCCTAAAAGGTCTGCTGCAATGCAACTTTTTGACAGAGTTAGCCTCTAAAGTGGTCTGCTGACCTGGCACAATAAAGCCCTCCAAAGCACTTTAACTGCAGCTGTAGTCACTAAAATATTTGGGCAACCAGGGCAAACACAAGAAACCATTCTGTTAACACATACAAATATACTTAAGCAACATTCCTGGTGTTCTATCATGCCTTTGATCACCGAGACCATTGTCAGAATGGAAAAATACACACTTGAAGAAAAAGAAACACTGCACATTATTACGTGCCTTGTCAATCAAATGTGAATAGAATTATGACAACAACTCAATCCCCACTATTTTTATATGTGGTTTATATACTATTTTAGCAAATAAGAGGTCTTAATGAATGCCTGTTAACCACATAATTTCTCTTGCTTGGAACAAGAACCACAAATACGAGTACAAATACAGCTGTCTGCCATTTCAATCTACTATTTTGTTTTGAATATTCTGCAAGGCTGAGATGCCTTCTAACACTTCAGGGTATAGATATCTTGCATGGTGTGTGAAGAAGACAAAGATTTTTCTTTACGTCCTTCATACGCACCAGTTAATGAATCATTATGATGGATCCTTCAAGAAAGTAATTACGGCACAACATAGCTGAGAAGTTATATAGTCCTACAGGTGTTCAAATGAACAGAAATGCAAATACCATAATGGTGACCTCAGATAATGCATGCTTGATTTGGTGAAGGAGTGGGATGTAAAGTGCAAAGACAGTACCTGCAGATACTTCTTTAACAATTTCTTCCTGTTAAATGTATACCACTCAATCACATAGTATTACCGCATACACTTTTCTCTTTAAGTTCATGAAAAGATACATGTCAACCACATGGGCTATCATAAGAGGTTGGTGAGTCACTACAAGGCAGGATGTGTATAGGATTGATATTTGATTTAAGGTGACTGCATTTCCATCATATGTTACATTTATGGCAAGTTTACCATTGTGTCTTCTCTATCCTGGACCACTATTAAGGAGTGAGTGGACTAGGTATCTTCACTGCCACATTCCAGTATGGTCTATGGTAGTTCTGATTAGGAGATGTGGTAGCCTCAGTGTGGCTGGGTGAAGACCCTCTCAGATGGATACTCATGTAATGCCACATTTGGACCTGCCACTGATGTAGGGACAATGTCTTTGCTGTCTGAAGCCCACCTGCAGAAAATAGCAGGTTTGCTAGACTGGCAAACCCTAAACACCAGGCCAGATGAAGACTGGAAAAACCCGCTCATCATCTACTTGGAATCATCAGCTGGTGATGGTTCTCAGTAGGCTGATGTCTGGGCCAACATGGCACTCTACTGACAGTCAGCACCCCTACCTATTCCTGCCTACTGTGAAACCTTTCCTCATGTGTCTTACCCCTACCCTCTATGTAGTCTAATCTTCCCATCACCATTTCTCAATCCTTTGTCTGTGTGTCCATTCCTTGTCATGCTAACTTTGACTGCAAAATTGCCCATTTTTATCTATTGTTTCATGTTTGCTGTTTATTCCCACAAGCCATCTTACAAGTATTTTCCATACTCAATTTCCCCTTGCATACCTCATCACTTATCTGCTCTCTTTTAATAAGAAAAATATGTTCATTCTCCAAAAAATAAATAGAATTTAGACTACTTTCCCACCCCTGCCTTGCACTCTCCTAAATGTTGCTTGCCCTTGTGTGTTTTCTTCAGCTTGTTATTTTCTCCTTTCCTATCTTATACACCACTTTCCATTCTAGTTTTGTGCTGAAATTTGTGGCTGTATAACTTTGGTCTACCTAGTTGTAATTGAAAGTCGCATATGGTGGTGTGTTCTGGTACTTCAGGAAGTCGCACGTAAAAATAAGCAAACATATTAAACAATGTTAAGAGTATTTCAAATGCTACAACAACTCTCAGGTGGTAAATAATATATAATGATATTAATTAGAATTATAGACTTCTTTTACTTCAGAAAATGCATATTAATTCACATTCTGTTATTCTGTCAAAGTCTCAAGTTAATAGAATTTTTTTTTTACTTTACTCTGAATTTCCGGAAGCTCTTAACTGAGCAGTGCAAGGCTGATTGATCAGAAACAAATACACCGTTAACTCAACTAATAATGCCGGGGACCCTTGATTTCTTTCATATTTGTGGACCTTTCAGACATTCCAAATGACTCATTTCCTGCTTTGACTCCCTTAACTTTATTTATTTTACATTTGTTAGTCGGGAAAGTCTGACTGGACACATGTCCTTTTTCAGTGGAGGCCCGGGGAGGAAAGCTCCAAGTAAATAAAACGTCAAAATAATTACATAAAAAAGTCAAAACATTCACATAAAAAGCATAGGAGAACGATACACTCTATACAAAGCAGTACTGAAAATTAAACATTTACATAAATACTACTAAATAGCAATAGCAATGTTCCCTATTAACTTATTCTACTGGGAACAACAAATTTAATGTTACTGTGATTGGGCCACCAATTTCAGTTCATCCTACTAACTTGCATTTATTGTGTGTAGGCTTCTTGACTTTGTCAGTACTTTTGGACTTCCCAGCTTTGTTAATTCCGTAAAAAGTCCTCACTTCCCACCTTGATCCTGCTGGGACCCTGATTTTGTTAATGTTAAGGCTCCCAAATTAGTTATTTGCATGGAATGGGGGAGGATGCTGACTCCTGTAATCTTACTGTGGCTCTGTTTATTCCATTAATTCTGCTGTGGCCTCCTGTGGATGTTATTCTGCAAGAGACCACTGGACTTGTTAATACCTGTTAAGAGTTTGACCAGAACTATAAAACTGACCCTGCTGCCCAGTCATGTACATTATCAAGTTACTTTGTAATGAGAAACAATGTTTAACTTGTTTTCCTAGTCAGAAACATCAACATTTATTTACTCAGCTGCTGACTCGTAGCTAACATATTAAATTCTTTATTTTGTCTGTGTGAATAAGTAAATTAGTGATTTTTGCTGATATGCTGTACTGCACTGAAGTAGAATGTAGGCACATTTGAAGAGTGTGGTGCTTGCAATGGTTTTATACTGTAGTAACACAGCAGCATGTTTACACTGTATGCGCTAGCATCAAATCTATCCAACCATGCTTAGGAGTCACACCCACCATCCATGGAGTTTACTAGGCAAGTAAATTATGTGTCTTTCCATATCGCACACATACACACAGACTGCATTCTACTATAACTGCCTTGAATTCATGCAACTACATTATGATAAAACTGGGTTTTTGTAACCACTTACCCCAAAAACTATACTCATCTTAATGACATATTTCTTTTTATACATCTTGAAATAGTTTTGCCATACTCCTGATTATTGACACTGTATAACATTGTATTGCTACTTAATGCCTTGTAATAATCCTGTAACATTGCTGTTTAATGCTAATTCATAATGAAAATTGTATAACATGTTGGAGCTTTTCTCTCCAGGCCAACGCTGAAAAAGGGCTCTTCAGCCCAGTCAGACAATCCCAGTCAACAAATGTAAAATAATTAATAAATACACACAGACTGCATACACACCAACAATCTAGATGCACCAATCCACCTACCACATTGTTGGAGGATGAGAGAATACTAGAGAAATGCAAAAAAAAAAGGTGAACTAAGTGATGAAGTGGAGTATGACAAAAGAATTTCAAATAGTAAGAAAAAAGCAAACTCCACAATGCTAAATAAATGTAATGAGAATAAAACAGAGCTTTCAGACAATAAATCCTTCTTCAGTGTTCATAAAATTTCACAAGAACAATGGTCCTTTTATACAATAAAAACCTCATCATATGACACAGCAACAAACTATCACAAAACATCAGTTAAGAAACTTTTTAAAAATTCAAGGCAACATCATTTAAAAAATATATATTGATAATAGTAATAGTGTGACATCCCTATTTTTCTATTGTACTTGCTGTTGCTTAGTTTGTAATATTGGTTTCAGTGTTACTTGCTTATTTAAGCCAGGATAAACATCAGCGTGTAAACGAATAAACCACTCATACTCTTTTGTATCCAATTTATTAACCAAGTCACCTTGTCTAATATTTGGGGATAGGATGTCCATAACTCGAACGGAAAACTGATGAAAATAATTTGTTTCTTGTATATGGTGGGCCAAGGAATCCATGATAACTCTTCTACGTATATCTGATCTATGCTCTATAATTCTATCACGTAACCTTCTTGTAGATTTCCCAACGTAAAAACATGATCATTGCTGGTATGTAGCCAAGTAAATGACATAAGAGGTATTACAAGTGGTTGTACAATAGAATATACATTTCTTTCCATTTATAGGTTGTACAAACTCAATGGATTGAGTAATACTAGAACAGCAAGAACAACTGTAACAAGGAAAAGTTCCTTTCCTATTGTAAACAGTTTGACATATGTTATTAAGGGCAAAATCCTTATAACACAGATGCTTCTTCAAGTTATTACAATTCCTATATGTGAAAAGAGGTTTATTGGGAAGCCATTTTTCATGGCCAGGTATGGCCTTTAAAATGTGCTAGTTACTCCTAATAATTTGTTCAACAGGTTTACTTGCTCTGCTGTAAGTCATCAAATACCTCAAAGAATTCTTTGAGTCAGAACAAGCTATAATCAAGGTTAGTATCATCATGACTAGAAAAATAAGGTCTAGCTCCTGAATTTCTTGCTGCCATTACCTCATTTCTAACCACCTCTAAATCACTAGGATTATAAACCCTCATTAAAAATTCATCCGTCATATCCTGCACCTGTTTGCAGCAAACATCAAGTTTAGTATTCAACCTACTTGCTCGTAGGTATTGACTCTTTGGAATGCCCTTAAAGGTATGCCTAGCATGCATGCTACTCTTGTGCAAATATTTATTCATATGCACATCTTTTCTATGAATACAATTATCCAATTTATGCTCACTTCTCTGCAAAGTGACATCCAAAAAACATGTTTCAGTCTCTGAATACTTCATTTCAAACTTCAGAAAATCAATTGTATCATTCAGATATATAAAGAAATCATCATGTTCTTCGCTAGTACCATGCCAAGCCAGAAAATGTCATCCACAAAACGCTTATTAAGAAGAATCTTAGAAGCGCATATATATATATATATATATATATATATATATATATATATATATATATATTATTTTGACCAAATACATTAACTTCCTCCCATTTACTCAAAGTTAGGTTGGCATACGTGTTCACTATTGCAGTACCCATAGCTATATCTGATATTTGTTTATTAAAAATAAATATATTATTTTCTAATACCATCTCTAACAGTTCACAGAACATCTCAATTTGTCTAGCTAAATACTGGCTATACTCTTGAAAAATCTCCTTTATTCGTTCAATCCCATAATTATTAGGATGGCAGTAAAAAATGATTTTTATATCTAAAGTCACTAATAAAAAAATATTCTGAGTGGTATTATTATACCAACCATATAACTGGGTTAAAAAGTCCCCAATATCCTTAATATAGCTGGGTACAAATCTCATAAACATTTTTAACACATTTTGTAGATAGACTGACAAAGAGGCTCTGTGGCCCACCCCCTTCCAGATACAATAGGTCTCATTGGGGGTTTAGTCCAAGATTTATGTATTTTCGGTAGGCCATATAGAACCAGAATGGTTGGACACGGTACAGTGAAAAAGTTGAAAATGTTTATATCTATGTCATTTATTAACTGTAAATCATAAACAGACATATTAATCCTACTAATAAATTCATTAACTTCCCTATCATGAATTAATTTGAAAGTCTGTACATCTAGAAATTAAATCATTCATTGCCTCAAGGTAGTCATTCATATTCAACAGAACAATGCTGCCACCTTTATCTGCTTCTTTAATTACTACATCTTTATTGTCTTGCAGTATTTTAAGGGCATTAAACTCCTCATTCGTAAGGTTATACGTTTTCTTAAATAAATTCCTATCATACAATTCACAACCCTGTTTCTCACACAAGTCATTAAAAACAGTTACAATAGGATCAGTCAGTGGTGTAAACGTACTTGCTCTCTTACACTGATTAATCACAGAAGTGTCAGAATCTTTAAAAATATTTTTTTAGATTCAAACTATGTGAAAATACTTTCAAATCTGTAATGGCATTCACCAAATTATCAGTACTTGCTGGTATAAATTTAATTCCACGAGAAAAGAGAAAGCTCAACATTCATTAGTACATAATCAGACAAATTTACAACAAATAAATTATCAGGTGTCACATCATTTGAGTTCACAAAAACAGTCTCTGTAGAACTTACTACTGTTTGTTGGTTTTTGCTCCGTGTTAACGGACCATTCTTCATTCTTCCGCGAGACAGAGCATTTCCTTGATGTATCTCGCTTCTGCTTTACCACTTGCTCTGGTAGTTTCATCACTACCCTTTGGATCCCCTCTAAAAAAGGGGCTAAATTGCTCACTACATTCCTATTGGAAGAATTATCTTTCACAGAAGGGGAACGTAGATTTGGTTTATCACCTCCTCGTACCAAATTCTCTGTTACACGAGCTGATGTAGATGGTATAATTGTAACATGTCAGCAATGTTCATGTTTTTACATTGGGAAATCAACAAGAAGATTATGTGATAGAATTATACAGCATAGATCAGCTATACGTAGAAGAGTTATCATGAATTCCTTGGCCCAACATATACAGGAAACTAATGATTTTCATCAGTTTTCCTTTTGAGTTATGGACATCCTATCCCCAAATATTAGATGAGGTGACTTGGTTAATAAATTGGATACAAAAGAGTATGAGTGGATCATTCGTTTACACGCTGATGTTTATTCTGGTTTAAATAAGCAAGTAACACTGAAACCAATATTAAAAACTAAGCAACAGCAAGTACAATAGAAAACTAGGGATGTCACACTATTACTGTTATCATTAATGTATATTTTTTAGATGATGTTGCCTTGAATTTTTAAAATGTTTCTTAACTGGTGTTTTGTGATAGGTTTTTGCTGTGTCATATGATGAGGTTTTTATTGTATAAAAGGACCATTGTTCTTGTGAAATTTTATGAACACTGAAGTAGGACTTATTGTCTGAAAGCTCTGTTTTATTCTCATTAAATTTATTCAGCATTGTGGAGTTTGCTTTTTTTCTTATTATTTAGAATACTGGAGAACCCATGCAAACACAGAACAAAAGGCATGCTGCTGAGAATCAAACTGAAGTACATCTTGCGGTGAGGCAGCAATGCTGCTCACTATGCCCCCATCATATTAAATAATCATGTTTTGACTTATGCAGGGATCAACTTGTAATGTAGAATAGGAATGACTGAGTAAGGTAGGCATTACCTTTTTCTGGGGGAGGTAGTTGCTTTGGCAAATGTTGCTGATAATATGTTGTTTTGTTCATACACTATAACTGTATTTTATGAAAGTATAAATGTAGTTAGCATGGTGTGTATAGTTATTTGCTTATTTACCCATGTACATGGAGAACAGAATATTGTGGACCAGCTTATTCATTTTTACTTACATTGCACCTAGATGATTTTGTAAGTAGCTGCTGACTCAGATTAGCCATTCAGAATTTTGAGATGAAGTGTGCCGTGGGTAATGGTGCAAACAATCAGCGGTAGTTAAGGTGAGGCGAAGGAGGCAGCCACCCTGGGTGCAAATTGTTAGAACAGTGATTGGCAGATGCTGATCAGGTTTCAGTGCATTACAAACATTGAGAAATGATAGTTTGTGTTGCATTTGTGGTCAGAACTGAAACACTGTAGCACTCTGTGTATGCAATGGCATAAACTGCAGCAGCTAAAGTTAAAAAAAAGTGAGAAGCCTTTTTTCCCCTTAGGTCTGAGAAGAGGAACTTATTTTTATTTTTTGTTCCTCAACTTCTCAACTTAAAGTTGAAGGAGGTGACATTTTGGGGGATGGAACTGTACACAATAGCTAGCTACACTTCTGTGAATAACGTTCAGGGAAAAAACACAGGAATGTTCTAGTACCGCTTATTAATACCAGATATACTGCGTAACTGCGGAGAATGAAGGTGGTGTACAGGCACCTCTTTAATAGTGGATAAGTTGCTGCGATACAAAAGTTCATAATACAACTGCAACTACAAGCTCTTCTCTGATGTTTGGCAGAAGAACGTATGTGAGAGCCATCTAAGATAATGAGATATGTATGAACTGGGGAAGGTCACTGAAAGAAGGATTGCAGTGGGGTGATGATGCTTAGCAGAAGCAGGAGAGAATGACAGCATAGAATTAGGGGAAGGACAAGAGGAATGCGACTGTGGGAGTAGCGAGATGAGGGCATCAGTATACTGTAGCAGCCCTATCCCTACTAGGGGTGATAACACCAGCCCTGGTGTGGTGGAGGCTACATAGCTAAGGTTTAACGTTATGTGATATCTTTAATTTTTGTCTTTTATCCCCTTTTACCCATCATAAGAAGCATGTTTTGCTTTACAAAAAAAAATGGGTGGGATGATACTGTAAAAAAGTATGTGTATAGAACACATTTTACCCTACTCTTCTCATGATAGATAAAATGGGATCTTAAACATGTTCCTAATTACCTTCAGATTATGTACTTGAGATTTCGGTTTAATGTCTCATATACAGGGCAGCAGAGCAAGAAGGCAATACCCTCAGCACCCATGTAACACTGCACTATCAGTAATGGATTATGAATACAAACACCTTGTGTTGAAACAGAGCCAACAGTCTTCTGATTTTTCCAGCATCAAAGCAAATGTTGCTAACTAATGCAGAGCTGGATACAGCACTAGGCAAGCTAGGCAGTCATCTAGTGCCCACTGGCCAGAGAGAGGGGTTCACACTGGCACAGGGTCTGCCACAAAAATGTACACTGCATGTGAAACATTTCTTCTTTAAGAGACACATGCAGAGTACATCCTTAGTAGCAGCTTTACGTGCATATTTAGTATGATACTTGCACATTTAAACTGAAATGTAGCATGTGATTTTTGGATTTATGATATCACCATTCCCGTTCCCGACAAACGTGTTCATGAAGAAAATAGCAAGTTAGTGGAGAATGAGCGTGCACGTGTGTGTGTTTGTTTCAGAAATGCCCCAGTTAGGGATGGCAGGTTGGTTAACTCATTCAGGCTCAAACATTGTACCTTCAATACAGGACCCTGCAGCCTGACTCATCTACACCAACTGCCAAACGTTTCAAGGACTGTTCAATTTCAACGCATTTTCAAATAATGTTGAGCTTCTGTACATTTTCGAGGAAGTTTGAGTTTCTATGCATTTTCAAGGAAGTTTACGTTTCTGTACATTGTAGAGTTTCAAGGAAAGAGAAGTTTACTGTTGCGCATGCCAAGTCTATTTTCAATGTGTAATTGTTTTATTCAGTATATGGCCATCATCACTGTTTGTGTTCTAAACTTTAAAATGGTGTTAGTAGCACAACAGGTAGCATAATTATCTTTGGTGCAAAAGGCTGTGGGTTTTATTCTCACACCATGTATGTGGAGTGCTGATACTGCATTAAGGTGGGTTGGGGTGCTGCAGTCCTAAGTTGGTCCTCCTTTGGATGAAATGCCTGTTGCCAGTTTGACAGCCATTCCCTATTGCAATACTAATAGCTTACCAATTTTATTTTTAATGTAACATAGTTTATTCTTCAAGGGCAGTAAGCACTGAATTTGTACATGAAACACTGAAATATAAAGTTTTTTGCCAGGAACAACCTCTTCATTAATTACAGATCTCCTCAATGTGGAATTATTTGGATGACTTTTGCTTTTGCAGAGATTGTGCATATCGACCAATATTGATGGATTGTAATTTAAAAAATCTGAGTGGCCTTTTGTGGTTGGAATGTCCTGTAATGGGCAGTTTTGTCCTTATTGGTGCATACATTTTGTTTCATTGTTTACAGGAAAAATATTCAAACCTACAAATTTAAAACACACTCTAACAAGTGGTGCTGTATTATACAAGGAATATATTTTAATACAATATGGATGGTGCATCAAAGAACACATGCATGTATGCATGGTCCCAAAAATATGTTCAAGGGGTCTATGGTTTGAAAACAGCCCAAAGGTAAACTTAATCTGCCACTGGCCAAATGCATTTTTCTTTGAATATGGGTTTCAATGTCATTTCAAAGAATGTAACTTTCAAAGGCAGAGAAGCTTACTGTTCATGCTACATCTGTTTTTATTGTGAGACTATATTGTTTTGTTTATTAAATGGCTATCAGTGTTTGTGCTATAAATTTTGAAATAAAAGTTTTAAATATCTCTATCATTGCAGAAGTAAAGAAGAACATAGTATGCACACTGACATTCTGAACAGTGTTTATGGCAACTGAGGAGAAATAGCCAAGTAATAGGACACTGGAATGGCTGGGGGGGGGGGGGTGCTGCTGCTGGAAGGGGGCCCTGATCCATTATCCTGCTTAGGGCCCTACTTGACCATGATCCATCTCTGACCGGCTGAGATACTGATGCTTTAGATAGATGAAGGGATGATGATGGATATAGCAGTGTAACTGCAGGTAGCAGTACTTTTTCATCTTCCGTTATCCATAGATCTCTTATCACTACTATCTGTGCATTTTTTGTTGTTGTTTGTCTTTCGGCTTTTCCCGGTTAGGGGTCTCCACAGCAGAACTCTGGTCCGCTAATGATTGGCAGTTGTTTTTTACAGTGTCGAGTTGCCAGCCCAACGCCCAACCTTCAACGAAGGCACACCCATTCAACGCATGTCTTTCGAACGCCAACTCGACCACAGGGAGGACATGCAGACTCCACACAGAAGGCACTCCCAACCCAAGCCGAGAATCGAATGGGAGAACCTATGCATTGTATATATTTGAAGGTGATTTCATTTTTTTTTTTTAAGAGTCATAGTTCATAAACAGAAAGTTTAAATGTCCAAGGATTATAGAGTTGTACCTCTGGTTTTAGTTAGAAGTCTTAGATTCAAAATAGAAATCTTATATACAGATAGAACAGCACATTGTGGCTGCAGGGCATTAGTGCAGAAAATAAAAAATACTTCAAGGAATTAACAAAGCGTCTTCTGTGTGGAGGCATGCGTGAATGGGCGTGCCTTCGTTGAAGGTTGTGCATCAGGGCTGGTAACTCGGCACGTAAAAATCCACTACCAAACATTAGCGGACCGGAGTTCCCCTGTTTTGACCCCTAACCAGGATAGGCCAAAAGATACAACAACAACAACAACAACATGCAGGACTAACTACATCAGATTTAGTTTTATATTCATTCTTTCTTCTCTCTGTCAGATGGCTATTTTTATATTATTGTTCCAGGCAAAGGTCTTGCACAACTGTAGCAGACAATGAATGCCCACTCAAAAAGATTTTGATTTGCCTGCCTACTTCATCATGTTACCCCTGATTCTTGGCAATTTAGTTGAGCAATAATCTGTGACAGGAATACAAGTTATTGTGGGATTTACTCCCATACATTATAGTTTGTCACAAGTGAAGAACCAAATATTCTTGCTAGGAGAAAGTAAAAGTTGTATCATGCTCCACATTCCCTGCAGTGAATTACTGCAGCTATGTCATGGTCTCTTCTCTAGTTCATTATGGTAAATGAAATGTTTAGTGTCCCACTACCTGGATAAGTATTTTTTGTTCTTTGTACTATTCAGGAAGTACCCCAACTTCTTAAAGCTAGAATTCAGGTAACTTCACCTTTATGTTAGGCTCTCTCGCTTGTTTGCTGCATAACATTCTGTACAAAATATAGATACCTTCCTCCCTTCCATTCTGCCATACACACACACACACACACACACACACACACACACACACACACACACACACACTATTTGTAGAGTTGTATTAGCTGTTTCAAAAATAATGAAGGCAGACACACACAGGTTTGTGTGGCATAATGTCACAAGGTAGAGTTCTACCATACTTCACATTTTCACTTGTTTAAATTCAGCCAGTTGCAATGGTCTCTCCAGCTGTACTGTCCCTTAACCTGGGTTTGCTACTTATATATACACATAAATATCTCTATCTATCTGTATGTGACTGTTCAATTATCAATAAGCCTTTTTTCTTGACAGTGCTTTGTGAGGGGTTGCATTTCTGAATAGCAATACTGTCAAACAGCTGATTTACTGAAATACATGTTATTGACATTAGATATGTCCCTGGTACAAAGTACCATGATGATCTGTGCAAAGTCCATTCAAACAAACCAGTAAACGTTCTGCTTAACATCACAGGCATTCTACGGCTGAAGGGCAAAATAAAGTTCACAATGGAAATCTAAAGGATGGAACAAGGCACATTTCACTACAGTTCTACTTTGGTGTTATGATAGAAGAGTAAAGTGATAGTCACAGATTGCCCATAACAGAATCTCTGCAGCTATAGTGTTACTGAAACAGGTGTGTATATACCCAGTCAATAATATTTTCTCATCTTGATTTTTAGCAAACCAAGTCGATGCCAGTTTAGGCTGATTTACACTACACAGTTGAGAAAGGCTATTAATATCATCATAGTTCATTTCCACCCAATCTAGATTTAAGTCACCAAGACACAAACACACAACTTTGCATTTTTTTAGTTTTCAACAACCCAGGACAACATATCTTCAATCAGATTCTGAGGCTTTTTAGAGGGATTTTAGATTCCCACAAGTTAAATGGATTTATGCAGTCCCAAAGGAACACTGATCATGACAACTTCTGTATGTTTTTTTCGTAACCACAGCAGCTCAGGTGCACCGACAACAAAGACAGGCCAAATAATTAAAGCTGCCCAACACCACTCACTGAAACCTGACGTGTCATTGTCCATTGACTTCCATTTACCGCAATATAAGTGCTATCCATCCACATGCCTTTAACGGAGTTACATTACACACGTGACAAGAAAAAGTCTTTCTTTTAGAAGTGTTTTCTCCCAGCCAACTAAGCTACAAGTTACTTCAGTTCCACACTCCAAGACAGAAGAAAGAGGCAACTAGGGCCATGTTCTGAAAACCGAGTGGAACAGTACACTACATTTTCCCGGATTTATGAAAATACTATCAAGAGTAAAATGTGCACTATTTCTTCACTGTCACAGTGCTTGCCATTTTTCTTTTGTTTCCTGCATGCATCATTTAACAGCAATGCCACTTATCACATTAGTTAATGAAACCTCAGAGAAACAGTTTCTAGACACAGCAGGGCAAGATGCACTTACTGATCTTACTGAATTAGCAATTATGGATGAGGCAGAAAAGCAAACAGTAAGTAAAGACAAAATAAATAACAATAATGTCAGATTAATTAATTAATTAACACATGTACCCATCTTTTGTTTCTTGCTTCTGTGAATGCACTGCAGAAAATCCCTAAGTAAAGGTACTGATTTAAACAGTTGTGTGGGCCCAGAATTAAGTCTGTTTAAACGTTAAAGAGGTAAGACATTAAGTTAACTCTTCTTTCTAGTCTTATCAAGAGGCTTGTTTTTTCTGCAGCTTATCACAACCTGAAAATGACAAAAACAAGCAAGGGAGCATATTCCATTGTCAGATCATGATTGTTCAGTGCTTTACTACAATTTATTTAATTTTAGTTTAATAAACTAAAGTAAAGCTATCATCATTTACAACCAGTGAAACAAGAGCAATGCATCTTCTGCTACATATTGCTTTCTTCTTTCATATTTTTGTACTGAATTAATAAATTAGTACATTTAACTTAGATTTTATTGATGGAATTAGTCCAACAAAGACTCTAGGCCTATTTTTAGAAAATACCAGCAGTAATATTTCTACATTTTGGAAAATTTGACCAGGGTACCAGGGAAATTTCCTTGCTCTTCTTTTCAATAAGTGCTACGGGATCTCTTTTTCTAACTTATTTTTTTGTCTCATACTGCCAGCCAAACACCAACCTTCTTGCAATCAGCAGGCCTATTTGCACCCCAGATATGGTGACAGCTGATCACAGGAGGCTGTCATCCAGGCAGTCAAAGGATTTTCTTTAAAATATTAATCCCACCCCTAATGGCTGACATGACTGCCCACATCATCTCACGGTCTACAGTGCCATCCTTATTTGTGTGCATGCTTCCATACATGTGTTAATGAGGGTTACCATTACTGGTTGGTGACACCAAATCCACATACCTGATCCTGGCCTTTGGTGCCTTGCATGCCTCCATCCAGGACATGTGAGTTGACATCAGCAGCTCACTTAATTTCTCCCCTGCCTGTTTTTTCCATCACCCTCAATGCTATTTTAACTTGTGTTGTAGTCAGGGTTTTATCATTCTATGTCAAGGAGCTGGGGTGCTATGGGATCTCTTACATCTGCCTCTCTGTCTAATGTGCCACCAACTTACCCATATGAAGCTCCAGTGTAATGTCCCATTGAAAAAGAATACCTCAGGAGTACAGAACCCCTTCTAATGTTACAGTGTAGTGTGAGCATTGGAATATGAATCCAACTACCTCCTGTAGGAGTAGAACCTACAATCTGCTAGTATGTAATGTACACAACCACTAAAACTGAGAATGCACCGACTTCTACCTATTTTGCTAATGTGAAAATCACTATTTATATGTCTATATTTATTTGCCCTTGATCTTCAGATGATATTGCAACTAGGTCACCATTTATATACCCTGATTTAGGCCTCCAACAATGCATTTTCGGATATGAACTTTTATTGCTTGTTTTGCTTAAGGTTCAGTGTCATTTCTTAATATCCCAGTGATTGTGAATTTTTAATAATTTATTTCACTCCACATTGCTTGATGCTTTCTTGCTCAAGTAACCTGATATGCTTTTGCAACATTCATTTACAAAACTGCATGTACATCATCTAGTAATTCAATCTTCAAAATCTGATAGTGGAGGAGCTACACAAAAAAATGATGCTTCATAAAGATCACTGTATTGGTAGTGCATCTATTCACTCCACTACCCTTTCTGCAGTCATGCTGAGACTCCTGGTTTGCCTCTATATTGTACATTACATAAAGTGCCAGAAGAAAAAACATTGGATCCTCATAGTGGTTCTCTGTACCTACTGAAATGGCACTGCAACTGTCATGTCATTTTGAATTAGTTGAATGGTTTCCAGGCAGATAAACCCACAACACAGTCAGTTAGGAGGTTATAACACACACACACACACATCATATATATATATATATATATATATATATATATATATATATATATATATATATGTATATATATATATATGTATATATATATAAAATATATATATGTGTGTGTGTGTGTGCCTGTGTATTTTTTTATTAATTCCATTTGTACAGGAACAGGCACACCCCTAAATCCATCACACTCTATCTTTTAAAATATGATAGGTGTAGGGATTAACAGAGGTGCTAGCCACACTTTTTCAATGAAATGAATGATCTGTCTATCTCCCTGTTTATCTTGCTATATACCTATCTACCTATCCATAGATAAAAGCAATGCTGGCAAGCAAATACTCAAAAGAAAAAAAATGTAAATGATTACCAAGCAAAAGTCAACTTACAACTGACATGTATTTTATATATATAATATATATATATATATATATATATATATGTATATATATATATATATATATATATTCACATATATACACACACACACACACACACACACATATACACACATTATATATATATATATATATATATATATATATATATATATATATATATATACACACACACACATATATTTATATATATATATATATATATATATATATATATTAGTTTTATTTTATTTATTTACTTATTTATTTATATTTGTTTGTTTTATTTTATTCACCAGTGTAGAATACTGAACCTACTGGACCCTATTTAGGTTTATTCTGCAGTTATAAATGTCAACTAAACGAATAATTAACAAATCCTATATTACAGTAGTCAAAGTAGAATGTACACAGATAATAACAGTAGTAATAGAAAGTATTTACACATGTTTGTAACTTATAAGGACTTTATAATGATGAACAGCTTAACTGTAGAGGCAGTAAGGAATAAAGGCAGGACTAGAGAAAAGGATGATAGGACATGTGACTAAAGGAGGTACTGCCAGAACAGCTAGATGGAATTTTGTAAATAACTATATGTCATTTGTGAATATCAACATAATTTATATAAGATGCTTGTGTTAAAAATGTATTAGAACTGCATGTCATGTGTATGTCAAACTGATTTGTACAGATCTGTGTGCTGAAAAGGTATTTTTAAAGTGCTTGAGTTTGGACTGAATCCACAGTGTGCCTATTGCAGAGAAGAGAAATGTACATACACTATTGGAACTGTGTAAATATATGTTTCAACAGAGGAAACTGGAGGGTTGACTTCAGCCCAGCAAACCTTGGAAAACTATCTGAAATTAAATCACTTTATAGGCTAGGCCATACAGATACTACCTCATGGGTTTCAAGGCAAGCAAAGACACAAAGCCTGTACTAGGAAGCTTTCTATTTTGTCTTTGGGGTGAGGTAATTGCCTCTCAGTAAGAGTGGATGTGTTCATTTGTTTTACAACCTTCAGAAGTTCAACAGATCTGAGCAAAAGCCCTCGTGTATATTTTTACAGGTAGGTACTAAATACTGCCAGCAATGGGGGTTTGCATGAGAACTAGAAGTCAGATGACCGGAAATGATGTCATTCTGCATGCTATCACAGCAGTAATATTTTAGATATTATTTTAACAAGTCTCTTAGTGAGACAGAGCATTCTGTATTCTGTCTTGGACATGACAACAAGAACCACTCACCACATCATCTGCTTGCTTTATTAAGCAAGTTACTAGGGAATAGTATAATTCTCTTAGATTCAGTCAGGAATATAGTGAAGCATAGTTTTAGATATTATTTTTCTTTATTTGTTTGAGACTGTCCTTCAATGCTGTTTCAAATATTTCTTGTGATTTTGAACTCTGATGTCACCGTAAATATATACTTAGTATTTTCTCATTCTTTTATTAATTATTAAATATATTTAAACCTTTCATTGTGGCTGATCTTTGTATAGATACTTAAGTTTTGAGACTACTTATATATTTATTTGGTGGCACTGTGTGGGCCACTCCTAACAGCCTTGCTCTTGGTAAAACTACCATTTGTATAAACTCGTTCACTCCAATGGAGCTCAGGGAGTTTGCACTATAACTTCCAATGGGCAGAGCCTAAGCTTTTTGACAGAATTAAATTATGCCCTCACATTTCAAACAAATGTTTATATCTCTGGAACCACAGGGATTATTAAAGCAATACAAATAGTAAACTCTTCAGCACAAACAATTTTTATAGTGGAAGTATTCTTTAGGTTCTATGTCTTAAACTGAATTTTATAAGTCACAGTAAACACATGCACTATTACATTTATAATATTTATTTTATTTATTTATTTATTTATTACACTTGTTAACCGGGAAAGTTCACTGGGAGTAGAAACAGACCATTTTAAGTAGAGGTCCGGGGAGGAAAGGTCCACATTATTACATAACAAAGTGAAATATTTATACATGGAACTAGGTAGGTTGACATTATTTTTTGTTAAATAAAAAATCAGAATTCAATACACAGGAGGTTCAGATTCAGAAGTTTACTAGTGTACACCAGGAGGCAAAAAACCATACAGGTACAGAATTTTGTCTGACATGAAGCAAGAAGCACACAATTTTATATAGGTTTAACATTTAGCTATGCCCCCCTTACTGACGTGATATGTCACAGGGCATCTACATCACTTTAGCTTACAAGCTTCTATTCTTTTAATCTGCTGATGCAGTATGTTTTAAAAAACTTTTCCTCTAGATACAATACGGCCTTGCTATCCAGCTGGTCAGTCATGATGTCTTTCTGTAAAGTTACTTATTCAAGGTTTCATATCAGGTCGAATACAATGGCAGCTTCAGTCTTTTAATGCATGTCTTTGTTCTGTTACACTTTCCCACACAGCTGCGTGATATCTAAGTAACACATATACAAGGCCATCTCATTCTTACAGGAAGAACAGAAGATTATTATTTCACACATTTAATTTCCTGACCCAGCAGATAATCACTTGTGAAAAGCATAAACATTAAAACTTGCTAAGCTAGCATTCTGTCAGGGATCAGCTTTTGCTTCAAGCCACACTGCAGTTTCAAAACTACTTCACATTTAGACATGAATTAATTTTACTACTATATGATTAATAGAATAAAATGCATTATATACTACTTTGCTTTTAAACTAGCATTTCTCATGTATTCAAATACACATTTTTCTAACATTTTTACATTCAAACAAATAATAAAATTAATAGCAACAGCATTAATAATGTTTACAGTCAAAGAGTAGTATAATGGTACAGTTTGTATATGTATCTGCAGTATACTTAGCAGTGGTATAGAGTGGAAAAGGAGGAGATAGAAGGGCTCGAGGAAAAAGAGATATGCTATGGAGACAGAAAGGAGTATCTAGGAAAGACAGAAGGAGAGGAAAAGTTTGTAGTGTAAAAGGTCCAAGTTGAGATTCCAGAGAGAGGAGTTAGATGTTGAGGTAAGTGGTTGGGGTGCAGAAGCATAGCCAGTGAGAGGAGAGATGTGACTGGAGTGATTTTTTGAAGGTGGCTGGATTGCTGATTGTTCTGAGTGAAGTAGGAAGATTATTCCATAACTTAGAGACAGTATGAGAGTACAAAATTTGGCCAGCTGAGAGCATGGGTTTGTAGCATTTTGTTTTCAGACCCGAGTTGGCAATTAGGATGGTATAGGTTCATTATACAGGACAAGGAAGGGCAGGATTCAGGTTGGTAGATTATTTTGTGGGCTGTAGTTAATTGTAGATATGTGAGATGATGAGGGGCTTACAGCCAGTTGAGTTGGTGCAATGAGGAGCAGTGGTGGGAGGAAAATTTTGCATTAGTGGTGAATTTAGTGACTTTGTTGTAGCAGGAGTCTAGTTTTGTTTTTAAGTTGGACTGTAAATTTGTGAGGTTGGGCACACCATATAGTAGAGTTGGAAGCAGGAGGGATGAAGCAAGGGCTACTTTAGTGGAGTGGCTAAGAAAGTAGTTATGTCTATAGAGGGCACCGAGCTTTTGATGTTTTTTTAACGTTGCTGTAGATATGAAGGTCAAATGTAAATTTTTCGTCAATGATGACAACTAATGGTTTAGTGCTAGGGACAACTTCAATGGTAGTGTTGTTTTGGGAATGGATAGAGAAAGGAGCTTTGTCAATAGGGCAGGATTTAGTGGGGATGAATACTAAGAGTTTGGTTTTATTGGGGTTGAGGGCAAGATGGTTTTGAGACATCCAGGTTTCAGTAGAAGTGAAAGTTTCTTGGGTAAGATGCTGTAGAACAGTGGGAGATTTAGAAGAGCAGATGATAGTTGAATCATCAGCAGTTTTGTAAACAACTTACATTATCTCAGCAACCACTCAAATTACACACATATTGTCAGAAAAAGTTTATTCACCTAGCTGAGAGCTTTCATATGAGGCTAAGGATTTCTATCTGTGTTACTTGTTTGCTGAAATATTTTGAAAATTGTGAAAATTATAGCTATATAAATTAATATTATAAAAACATCAGGTAATATCTATTTAACTGCACTAGACAGAGGTCAAATATTAATGCAGTTGAGTTTTCTATTGTGCAACCTTTACAATGAAATCTTTTAATGCCTTGTACATAGCATGGTTTTGGAATTATTGATGGAAATATGAACAAGGAATATTTGATGCCTAGAGGCATCAGTAGGAGTTAACTGGAGATGCACCTGGAGGTGTCACTCAGATGTAATGAGTTAATATTAATACACAGTAAGATTGAATACCCTTTGTTAAGGGCCTTAAAGTGGCTGTCAAGGGGTTCTGGCGGCAGTAGTAACTACCTTATGATCTGGGAAAAATGGGGCATTGCTAGTAAATCTGTGTCAGGTTTCCCCAGGTGTGTGTGTGTGTGTGTGTGTGTGTGTGTGTGTGTGTGTGTGTGTGTGTGTGTGTGTGTGTGTGTGTGTGTGTGTGTGTGCCAGCTACTTGGGCAGGGACACGAAGCACTGATTGGACAGAGAGTGTTGGAGGACTTGGCTTGAAACCCTGGCTAAGGACTCAACTCTATAGCTGTGCCAGTGAGGAGTCTTATCAGGGATCTGGAGAAAGGTAGAGGAACCAGTCCCAGACTGACTGCAGTCTCTTTGTGCTCTTAAGGGAAATTGCACTTGATGCAGAGAGCTGCGTCTGTGTGTACTTCTTAACCTCCCAGTGAACGTCTCCACGGGTGCCAGTGGTGAGGATTGAGGCTCCTTGATTTCAGGCCCAGAGACGGGATATCCACGTCACATATTGGTTGGCAGTGGTGGGTCGTCACAGGATGAAGTAAATATTCAAATAACAAATTTGCCACCATGGCCCCCAGAGAGAGCTTCACTGCTTATTTCTAGTAAAAGCAGAATGGCTACCAATAAAAGAAGGATGTTCACTACTTCTGGCATACCTAGCTTTCAAACCAATGTATCTAGAAACCTTCCAATTCCTCTCTTGCTGGCTTATTAAAAGAACTACTGCCTATAACATTTGATCCCAATCCTATCTCTCCTTAACTATTCCCCAAAGCAAACTCCATTCCATAGACCACAGCTTCTCTTGTAATGGTCCCACAAACATGGGAAAAAATCCAATGACGTTAAAATCCATTTCATCCTTCTACAAATTATTCATTTATTTAATATTTGTTAAAATTGATAAATAGGCTGGTCCAAGGACCTTGTTTAGTCACAACCTACAGATCAGGTGTAAACAAAGCCCAAACAATACCAACATATTATGGCAGTGTACCCTGAAAAGCAAATGATTTACAAGTGCATGTAAGGAAAGACACAACAAGCAGTTCAAAAGAGAACACCAATCATTCAAATGTGCATAAAATGTCAACATTCAGTAAAACAGAGATTTGTTAAGCATAGTAAAAATAAAAATAAGACTCAGTAATGTAAGAATTATATTTAACAGCTAAAGCAACATTAGAAAATGAAAGTATAATGCAGCAGATGCCCATATTCCAAGCTCAGAAAAAAAAGAAAAAATATAGATTTTACTCATCCTGTTGTACTTCTCAGGCCTCAAGATGAAAAGGAAGAGATATACAGCTGTTTAATGATGAAGGGTGAGAGAAAATTAACGTATTATCCAGTGTTCTATTGTCTGCACAGATCATTCCACTGCTATGAAACAAGACAATGCCCCTGACGACTTTGGAATTCTGTATACAAGTATTCAGTAATCTGAGGATCTGGTTTGTTTAGAAGAAAACAAAAAAGAAAGAAAAGAAGAAGTTCACAACAAACAACAAGGAAGAAAAAGAAACTGATTGATGGCTGTAAAGAAAAGAGAATATGTACTAAAAGGGACACTGCTTTATGTAACACACAGGTTACAGGGAATGATAATACTTTTCTATCAGAAAACTTTCAGTCTACAGAAAAAGGCATATTTTTCCAAAAGAGAAGGTAAAAACAAAAAGAGAGGCAAGTGCCAGGTGAAAAGGAAGAAATCAAAACTCAACAAGGAAGGATTGAAGAACATTACTGTAAGAAAAAGGGAGACAGATGTTGAGTACAAGTCTCAAGCTGTGGATTTACAATGCCAGCTGGAGAGAATTTAATACACAACAAAAACAGTAGGATTAATAAGACTAATCGTGATAAAGATCTATCCTTCATAACAATTGATAGAGCAGATATTACTGTATTAGAAGCTGAAGATTCTTCAGTGCTGGTCAACAAAGATATTCTTGTAATTGGAGATCCAATTATTAGAGGAACTGATCCTTATATTTGCAGAGAAAATAATGAACATCAAATAGTGTTATGCTTGCCAGGAGCAAAAATAGAAGATGTGAGACAAGCCTTGGAATGCCTTAATGTAAGGAAGTGCAGATCCATTTTTATTCATGTCAGTACAAATGATGTCATCCACAAGGATTCTCCGACTGTTAGTAGGGAACTGACAGCCCCATTAGATAGCATAGCTTGTACTGGTGTTAAGACGTATTTTTCACAAATCACTTATAGAAAGGACTGTCAGGTCACAGTGAACGAAAATATTTTTTGGATAAATACCTACGTGAAAATAATGTCCTGGCTTAAAAAATGGAAATGCGCAGAACATCCCAGCCTAGTCTTGGGCACACACGTGTTCAGACAGGATGACTTGCATTTGTCAAGATCAGGGAAGATAATTTTTTCAGCAGATGTTTTGCAACATTTGACAAACACTAGGCAGGATTTTTGCCAGGTTGAAAATTGAACAGTTCACAGATAGCAACATTTGATGCATCTCTGATGGTTGTTAATGCTGGAAGCATTAATAATAAAGTTTTTTTTACTGGAAAATTTGCTACATTATCACAAGATTGATGTTGTTATTGTTTGTGAAACATGGTTAAAGAACAATAACTGGAAACCAGTTCTGTCAGGGTTTAAATGTTTTTACTGTTTCAGACATTCTAACAAAAAATCAGGTGGAGGTGTTATGATAGGGATTAAAAATAGTTATGAGACCTGTGATTATTACATGTTCAGTGATAACACTAATACTATAGACCGTTAACTGTGACAATAAAGAAAACCCTGGAACATATAACAATTGTTGGAGTGTACAGACCACCAAAGTCAAGTGCAGATGACCTAGAGGAATTCATACATTTCTTGCATGAAACACAGGAGGGAAGAATAATATTAGCTGGGGACTTAAATTTACCAGAAACAGACTGGAATAATATTGATTCAGCGTTAGTAAGGAAAGTATTCATAACGTATATTCAGGAACAACAATTGCTTCAGATTGTAAGAAAAACTACCAGGGGACGGAACATACTAAACATTGTTTGTGTTCCTAAAGAAATAAATGTTACTTCAACTCAAGTTTTACCACCACTGATGTGTAGTGATCATGAGGATATAAAGGTTAATTTGTTGCTAGATAATTCTGCCAAACTGAAATCTAAACCAATGCACAGAAGATTAATTACAGATTATATGGAAGCAAAACAGTCACTATATAAAACTAACTGGAGTGAGGTGTTCAGAGGAAAAACTACAGATGGAATGTGAAAAGTTTTGAAAGAGAAATTGTTAGAGTGCAAAACAATCAAAAAAATGTTTAACATCAGGATCTTGGGCATACAACACCAGAGGAACATATTTCAATAAGAAGAAGATATCCGATTAAGGTGAGACACAAAAAATATAAAAAAAATGGAAGAGAAGTCAAACTACAACTTTGAAAACTGAAATAAACAAGCTGGACAAACAGATTAAGCATAGTGTAAGACAAGATCAAGAAACATTTGAAGAAAATTTATATAAAGCTATTGAGCATAATAGAAAATATTGTCATAGATATGCAAAATGTAGAAGGAGTAAAGACATACAAATTGATAAACTGTGTGCAGATTCTAAAATTTATTCTCAGACACAACAGATTATAGATATATTTACAAAATCTTATGTAAAACAGTTTTGGTCCACAAAAGGGGTGATAAGTTGTCCTAGTGACATCCAGGTAACCCCAGATACTGGAATCAACTTAGATTATATTGAAAAAGAACTGTGCAAACTGGATCGAAACAAAGCACAAGAAGGGGACATAATAAGTAGCAATGACCCAAGAACACTTCAGCAAGAACTTACAGTACCATTATATTTATTATTCACTAGGTCATACAAACATGGGGAGATTCCTTAAGATTGGAGACATGATATCTATTATTCACTAGGTCATATAAACATGGGAAGATTCCTCAAGATTGGAGACGTGTTTATTAAACCTATCTTTAAGGGAAAGGGGAGTAGGATAAACCCAGAGTCATATAGACCCATAAGTCTACTTCCATTTTGTTGAAAAATAATGGAGAAGGTAATATTGGATACGTTATCGTCAGCATTGGATAGGCTGGGACTTGAAACCACATATCAGCATGCATATGTTGAAAATAGATCTATTACCACCTGTAACATGATGTTGTATAACAATATAATAACAGCTATGAATGAAAAATGATGCTGTGATGTAATTTATATAGATAGCATTTGGCAGAGTCATACACAAAACACTTATCAATAAATTAGTACAACTAGGTATTGAGTACTCTTGATAGCATGGATAGCTGCATGGCTTACAAATATGATGTGGCAAGTATCATACAGCAACTGGACAGGTGAAATCGTTGGTTACAGTCAGAGTGTCCCACAGGGCTCTGTCCTAGGCCCTTACTTGTTCAGATCGTACCTTTCAGACCTAACTTTTTCATCTGAGGATTTCTACAGTCTATATGCAGATGACCTGAATTTGGGTAAACTGATTACATGTGTTACAGATAAGGCACATCTGCAAAATAACTTGACTAAATTGACCGTTTGGGCACAGGAGAATAATATGCTGATAAATACATCAAAAACTAAGCATATGAGATTTGGGAGACATAAATTAAAAGGTGAAGATTTAATACAGCACACAGTAATTGAAACTGCAGACTCATTTAAGGGCCTGGATATATGGGTAGATCCAGCTACGGGTTTTTCTAATCATATCAACCAATTGGCTAATGATAGTTATAGAACTATAGGTTGTATAAAAATATTTATAAAGTCTAGGGAATAAAAAATGATGAAGTCATTGTTTGTAAGTTACATTAGACCAAAACTTGGGTATGGAACAACAATATAGAAACCCTATAAGAAAACAAGCATGAGTAAATTGGAAAGAGTACAGTAGAAATATACCAAGGGCATCCATGGATGCAAAAATGTAAGTTATTATGAAAGACTAAAATATCTGAACTTGTACAGTGTCTCTTACATATATCGAAGAGGAGATCTTATTCAGGTATATAGGGCATTTACAGACAACTACCTCTGGGAATGTTTGGGGTTCTATAGGAATGAGAAGTGTACGAGCTGCTTCTCTGACAGAGTATCTGAAGCATGGCACAGACTACCAAATTACATTAAAGCAAGGAGTAGTTAAGATATTTTTAAGAACAGCCTACACACTTATGGGAACAAGTGTTTTGATATATTGGCAAGCTAGAAGGGCATTGATGCCCATGCTTGAAATATTTGTATGTATGTATGTATGCATGCATGTGTTTCTGAAGCAATTACATACATTTTCATTAAATGAGTGGGAATACAGGCACTTTTTGAATGAAGTAAGATTAGCTATTTTCTTGATGGCTTCAAACAGAGAGTTCCAACAAGAAGGGGCTAGTTTAATGAATGATCTTTCACAGGAAGCAAGAATAAATGAAGGACTATACAACAGGTGAGAGTTAAAATTACAAGGGGAGTAGGTGTATTTTTATACCCAATTTAATGAACATGGTAGGACCTTATCTTTGGTTGAGAAATTTAAAGTTGAGTATATTAAGAAGGAATGTTGTAGCCCTATCACCTACTGGTAGCCATTTTATTTGCTGAGAGTAAAAAAGGGTGTTTAAATTTACTGAAAAGATAAATAAATGTGAGTATTTGATTTTAGGTATGTTGGAGGTGAGTGGGACTGTGTGATGAAGCCATAGCTATGAATGGGAACCCATATTCAATCCTGGTGAGTACTACTACATTAAAGGCTATGATGTGCTGGGCTTCTACAGAAAGATGGTGAGAAATCTTGTAGGAAAGACCTAGCTGAGCTATCACTTTATTAATTTGGATTGCAGCATGTTTGTGAAAAGTGAATTGCAGGTCATGTGGAAGACCTACGTATCTCTGCTTAGTGACATAAAGGAGAGGGGATCCAGCAGGATCTGTAATGGCAAAAACTGAACCTGCTTTAGTTTTTGGTATGCACCAAAAAGTATTAATGAATTATTTTAAGTATTAATTATCAGACAGTTTTTGTACAGTCAGGTCCAGATGGATATACAAATCAGTTTGACTGTATTTCTTACTGTAGGTTAGAAGCAGTTATATTCCCTTTAAGAAGAACAATATCATCATCATACAGGAGACGGTGTGAGAGAGATGCTAGAGAAGATCACTTAAGAAAAGTGAAAAGAGAAGTGGACCAAGAATAGAACCTTGTGGAACACAACTGAGAGATAGGCCGGTGATATAGGTATTGTTAAGCTGAACGAATGAGAAGGTGCAATGAAAGAGAATTTCTGAACCACTGTAGGATATTACTAGAGAAACCCGTCCCAGTTTATGAAGCAGAACAGAACGAGAAAAGGTTTCAAAATCTTTACTAAGACTGAGGAAATACAGCTCCGCTAATTTTACTTTACTTTACGAAGAATAAGGAAATAAATCAATAATTTCCAAGGCTTTACTAAGTCTGAGAAATACAGCTCTGCTAATTTTATCTTGCTCCATATTAGTGTAAGTATGATCAGTAGAAGAGAAGATGGTTGTAGTAGTACTATAACTGGCTCGGAAAACATGCTGCCTTTAACAGAGAATGTAGATAATCAAGAAATTGGTTATAAACTATTTTTTTCAAAAATTTTGGTGAGGAGGCAAATGTAAGAGAGAGCAAAAGTCATTTGCTGAGAAAGGGGTGGACACTCTTCCTAAGGGTATGACCAGAGTATGCTTAAAACTGTGAGGCAAGATATTGGTTGTAAAGGATAAGTTAAAAATAAAAACATTGGGTTTGCTACCAAACCTAAAGATGTTAGTATGAATAGAATGGAAAAATGGCTGAAACTAGCATTTAAGCTTGTGTAAAAGTTTTCTTCCTCTGTTTTTGGTAATGACCTTGAAGTGAAAAGGAAGGTAGTGTAGAAATTTGTGCAGGAGGAGGGAAAAGTACAGAATGGGTGGGTTAGTAAATTTGTGACCAGCAGAATGAGGTAGATAGTTGATGTTATCTTTTATTTCTGTGAGAAAACTGGTGGGAAGTTTATGAGTATACGTGTTTTTGGGAAACAGACTAGAAGTAGCTCATTTATTACAGCACTCCAGAAGTTCATTTAGTGACCAAACGTGGTTATTTAAAGTTTCCTCTAATATTCAGCTTTGACCTCGGTTATTGCTAATCTGGTCAGTCTCCATCTCTCTCTCTCCCTTTTTTTTTTGAGCCTAAGATATAGTTTGCGTTTGTCTTGATTGGAAGGCCTGGCTTTCCTGTCAGACCAGGATTTGTCCCCAACTTTAATAAATTGTCTGATGTTATCAGTAATCCAGGGATTAGATGTACCTCATTTTCTTTTTTTTTTTTATTGGTAGTAACTTTTGTATGGAATAAAGAATATCACTGGATCTACAAACAACAGTGAGAGGATCAGTACAGGAATACAGAGGGGCCCAGCTGGTATCTGCAAGTGCTCAGATGAGGTTACATCCAGAGCCGTCTGTGATCACACTAGCCTGGATGATTTGATAAGATATATTTTTAATTTTGTGGGACCAACAAATAAGTATGGGGCAGTGGTTGCTAAGGAAATTAGGTAGTATCTGAAAATCAAGTAATTGTTCAGGTATGTTAGTAAGCACTACTTCTACAGGAGTGAACTTTGAGTCAGTATAATCAGACATAATCCAGTCAGTGAATACCTGTGTGAGAGTATGGGTGGAAACAACTCCATTGAGTTGTGGTTTTAGACAGCCTAAGCAGTTAAGGTATACATCACCCAGGAATAATAATTTGCAACGTTCTCTATGTTGCAAAATGCTACTTAAGGCAGTTTCAAAAAGGGTAACAAGAAGGGAGGTGGTAAGTAAACAAATGCAATGACTAATTTAGCATGACTTCCAAGAAACACTTGTACTGGTACCCAACTAAAATCATTGTCAGTGGTGCAGTTATTTTTTTTTTATTGCAACCAAGATTAACACCGTTTTTGACAAATGCTACAGCACTGTCTTTAGAAGTGATTCTGTTGTCTGTAAAAATACTAAAATTGTTGGAAAAATAAAGAGAAATATGAAATAAGATGAATCTCTTAGCCCAAATTCAGTGATAACACTTTGGTTTGGTTTAGCCAAGTCCAGCATTCAAGCTGGGATCATTTATTATTCACAATGCAAATATTCAAAAAGCTTTGAGAGGGATTTTTGCTGTAAATGATAGATAGTGGAGTAGACAGAAAAGGTCCAAAGTTACAATTAATGTCACCATTTGCAGCAGTAGTAGTATGGACATTAAGAGCAAAACCTGTTGAAATTTCTTAAAAGTAAGATAAATAGCAGTTATGCAATAAATGAAGAATAATAATTTGTGATTCTTAAGTAAGGGGAGGAGCAGAAAAAAGATGATAGGTCCACCCACTAGGAATGTTTGTGCTGATAGGTTTGGTAGTGTAAGCCCTATGGAAGTTTATCGGGGTGTCTATCATGTAGCCTTTATAGCATGGGTAAAAACTGGCAGTGAGATTAAGTAGGATGAAAGTAAGGAGAAATATATACATTAGAAAGTTAACAGTATGGGACTTTGGGTAAATAAGGACTATCTGACTTAGATGAAGTACTAGTAGGAATGCAGATGTTTGTGGGGGTAAAAGATAATAGATCTGATAAAAGTAAGGGTAAAGTGGGAAAAGTATAAAGAAAATAATGAGAGGGAGTGTGGGTAGAAATGGGGGTAGGGTAGAGAGCGGAGCAGGCTAGCCCAGTGCCTCCATGTAAACAATCAGTGTAAGCCTAGCAAGCACTGCTAAGAGAGAAAGAAAAGAAGATGAAAATGCTAAAATGTGAAGGTGGGAGCACCAGCAGAGTAGGGGACTAGAAGGGAAAGGATACTAGAGATGTTCTAGGGGAGTAAAAGGAATATAATTACCTTAACTACATGATGTAGAAATGGAGGACTAGAGGTAGAAAAGAAACAATTCAGAGAGGAAGAATGAAGAAGGGAGACAGTCAAGAAGAACAGAATAGGACAGTAGAGGAGTGAAAAATAAAATTGTCGAACACAGGCAGTGGAGAATATGGTGTTACACTAACTGTATTTACAAGAACATCAGAATCAAGTAATACATAAACAGTGGAAGAGGCACACAATTCAAGGCATCTGGTGAAGTCCTTACTTTAGATATAAAAGATGAACTTATTAGAACAGATCTGGAACTGAATTTTTCTGCTGCAGAGTTCCAGACACAGGCTGGCTTCAGTTCTGGGGAAGGCTTGGAAGGTGTGTACCACAAAAATGAGTCACCTAGTAGACTGAAGTAGTGCTTTTGTGCATTATAAGAAGAGGAACTTTATGGTGGAAGATATGCAGAATGACATTCACAACCATGGAGACAGAGAGAAATTAAAATGAAGATATGGCCAATATGTAAAACAGATTGGGTTAGTGCTATAATATAGGATAAAAGAGGAAAATAGGTAGAAAAATATGAGAAAAAGTTCTACAACACCCCTAAACAATACAGACAACTAAGCTGGGAAGCACAGCAAATGCAACCATATTTGGAGGACAGTAATGTATGAACAGTTTAAGTAGGCATGAAGAGGTAGTGTGCAATGCTAAAAGAGTTTGACCTAAAGCAAATGTTTAAACTTAAACACTGTAATGATAAAACTGGTTTGAATTAGTAAAGGATCTAGATCTAAATAAATTAAAAGACTCCGTTAAATAAATGAGCAAAAGCACAGATTTAAACAATGCTCATTTCAAAAAGGCCTTGCATAATTTATGAGACACAGTAGTGTGATTGTCAAGTCGATTATGGAAGTTGGAAATGGATGTTAGTTGTACCTTGACTGTGCAGCACCTTGCACCAGCATTAAATAGATCGGAAATACAGCTATGTAAGTAAACGTAACATAACAGTAGATGTTCAAATGATCACTGCTGCAGTAGCCTAAGCTATGTGAGTTATATCCTTGCCTAGAATATAACAGCCATCCAGCTTCCAAAGTTTCAGGCACCTTCCACACACCCTAACCATTAGTCAGCTCTAGCTAAGCTAACTAAAAGATAGGTTTCAGCACCGAGCCCTTCAGAGCTTTAATGTTGGAGGGAGCGGCTACTGCAGCAGGTATCATTCGACTATCTATTGTTAGGGTAAGTTTACTGCACAAATGTACTATGTTCTTTGTATGAATTATTGCCGCAGTAGCCTAAGCTATATGAGTAGACTGCCATAGTACAGAACAACTGGAAGATAGAAAAAAGATGCCAAGAACTCAAGAAGAATGTTTCTAGCAAAGCCTGACTTAGACCTGGAACAGGAATCTAGCTTGTGATGTTTTGTAAATGTACAGAGGACCAAATTGCTGCTTCTAGAATACTTCCAGAGTCCACCATTTCCATAAAGCCACAGATGAAGCCAGGGCCCTGGTAGAATTTGCCATGACCTTGCCTAGAAAAGTTTTGTTTTGGAGGGCATAACAAAAGGTAATACCTGAGACAATCACTTGGAACTAGTCTGTATTGATACAGGTCGGACATTTTTGTTACCCTCAAAAAAAAAAAAAATTAACAATTGATTGGAACTTCTGAAAGATTTTGTCCTGTCAAGACAGAACCAATGTTCTCTGTGAACATCCAATGCATGAAATATCCTCTCACTCATTTTTGGTCTCAGGGAGGAACACAGAGATGAACAGATTGACTAACGTGGATACCACTTTAGGCACAAAAAAGGGATTGCTTGTCAAAGAAATTGCAAAATTAACTCAGATACTCTTCTTGCAGAGGTCAGACCAGTCAGTAAAATGTTAAGAACCTCAGGTTAGCCAAATTTGTTTGTTCAAGTGAAACAAGTGTGTTTCTTTAACACAACATTAAGATTCCATGGACAATCCACCAATTTTCATGGAGGCAATACCACTTTCAAAAACATTTTTACATTAGAATGCTTTGAATAGGGAATCCATGGGCAGACAAGCTGAAATGGCTAACAAATTAGACTTGCTAGAGGAGTAAGACAGGCTACTGGAAAGTAACTCATACAAATACTGTAAAACCAGAAAAACATTAATCCTAAATGGCTACTGGTTATGCTGTTGGCACCGAGTAGAAAACCTTTCCCATTTGCTTATATATAATTTTCTAGAAGCATGCTTTTTGTCTGCATCAGTACATGCTGCACAAAAGCTACATCGGTACATGCTGCACATTCGCAGTTAACAGGTGCCTAAAAAGTGTAAAACCCTATCATCCAGGCTGTCAGTTGAAGTTGTTTGGGTTTGGGATATATCAAACACCCCTGTACTTGTGCGAGTAGATCCAGTCTGTGAGTAAGCTTGTAGTAATTGCCCTAGGCCAGAAGAAGGGCAAACTACTGTTGCCTGGGCCAGAAAGAAGTCACCACAATAATCTTAGGTAATTCCTATGAATTTTCAGAAGTGCCATGGTTATCAGTGGAAAGGGCAGGATAGCATATAGGAAAATTGTTGTCCAAGGAAAAGAAAACAATTCATCATTCAGGCCTCCTAGCATGGAACCCTGGATCAGAATTATGCCATCTCCTTGTTCAGAGAGGAGGTAAAAGACCCTACTTGAGGAAATCCCCACAGATGGATCAAATCTTGGAAGACCCCTGTTCTATTTTCCATTTGTGAGGGTCTGTCTTTGTCCTGCTCAGCTTGTCTGCCACACAGATGTAATCTTGGATGTCTGTAGTGTGAGATTGTGCTGTGAAGCTGTATTTCAAACTAACATAGCCAGTCTGTAAAGGGAGTAAGATCTGGTTCCCCCTTGCTTGCTTATGAACCACATTACTCTGGTATTGTCTGCAACAACCTGAAATGTTCCTGGGCACCAGAAATAGTTCAGAAAGTGGATTGCCTTGTACTTTTATACCCCAAGACAGTGCTTCCCAAGTGAAGTCCCAGGTGTATGTGGTAACTGACTAGAGCAGGAGAGGATAAGGGGAGACCTAGATTCAGGGGCATTGGATGCCCATGTCAAGTGATTGGTCTTCTCAGAAATCCCAGAAGTGGAATTTGAAAAGATAATGGGTGTTGGAGCTGAGACCAAAGAAAATGCAGATATCATTGTATCTTTCTCATGTGGAGTCTTGCTAGAGGTATCATGAGAACCACAGATGCCATGAGACCCAGAATGCTGGAGTAAGATCCAAATGCCTATGGCAAAAAGACTTTTCCCATCCTGTTCACTCCTGGAGTGTGTCCTTGACCTTGGTGCCAAACAAACTGGACCCATCAAATGGGGCATTGATAAAGATTGTCTTAAAAGACTCCACAAAGTCACACAGATGCATCCAGGCATGCCTCCATATATGAATGCCTGTTCATGCAGTTCTCTAAACTTGATACGAGATGCATGGAGGCATTTGATAGGGATTGAAAGATGGCCAGCTGAGAATCCACAGTTTTCCTGTCTTCTGCAGAAATGGACCCAGAAAGAGACTTGAAAAGTTCCTTGGTCCACTCTTTTGGAACCTAGTCATGTGTGCCTGATAGTTCAGTGACCTTACAGCAAAGGTAGATTTCCAAATCTGCCCAAAGCCCTAGATTCTCACTTAGGAGAGTGGACAGAAGAGCTTTCTTCTATAAGCTCCTTCTTAGTGGCTGCCACTACTATCATAGAATCCACTGCCAGACCTTTGGTCCAGTTAGAAAGGTCTTTGAGGGCCACAAGGTATTTGCTTGGTTTCTTGAAGATCAGTTCAGTAATGTCCTGTTCCTTCCACGCAGAGTGAGAGAGTCTCATCTGTCCAGGAAACCATCCATGAAGTAGCCGAGTGGCACCAAAAGCCTCAAGAAACATGGATTTCTCCTGTGAAGACCAAACTCTTTTGTGGCTCAGTAGCTTGAGGATCTCCTTGAATGAGACATCCTCAATGGGTGATTGGGAGACCCCTTGCCTTCATCAAAATCCATATCTTCTTTCAAGGACTCCTGTGGGAAGTCAGTGCGTCTCCTCTTACATGTATGCTTCTGTGAAAACTCTGTGCAGAAGGACTCAGAAGCCTGGGGAGTAATTCTGAATGAGGACTGTTTCAAGGCTACTGTGAACTGTCAGGCAAAACTTCATCTCCAAGATGCTTCTGGCTCCAAAGAAATCAGAGCCGAGGAAGACCACAACCTCGGATCCCACCTGAACAATCAAGAACTCTGCTCCAACAATGACAAACCCAGAGGTCAAATCAGGGCAGGAGCAGCCAAAGGTAAGGGTCCAAAGCTCCCAACAGCATTTGGTTCCCAAGGAACTTCCTCATCATTCTATTCAAATCAGCTTCTGTCAACTTCTGGTAGACCTAATGGACCTCAACGATGACAATGTAGAAGGTGATCTCAATAATCTCTGTAAAAGGTCTCTCCTGCATGAAAGGTGAGTGCATTTGGAAGAGATAGCATCCAGGGAATATCTCTGATCTGAAACGGGGGGGGGGGGTGTTCATGTGAGCTGGAATCAGATCTGAAGAGGCAGTCAGTTCCAAAGGCTTGGAAGATTTTGCTGCTGGAGCCAAATTCAAAACACATGAAGAAAAACAAACAATCAGAAGATTACATCCTGGTCTCTTTGTCCTTGTCTTTAGGCTTATAACTCTTTTCCTGTGTGTTTCTCTGAGGACTTCTTACTTGCGGGAAAAGCTCCAGATGCAGATTTTGAAGAATCAGAGAAAATAAGGCCCTTAAGAACCAATTCATTTTGATGCATGAACATGGCTCAATGGCCAAAAGCTATGCAAATCGAGCAGTCTTCACATGTAAGTGAGCTGCTCCCAAACAGTATGCACATTTAGAGTGGGAGTCAGAGTTAAGCATCTTGTTGCTACAAGCCACATACTTTTTAAAACCTGTAAGCTTTTCCAACATAGTGCGGAAACACAGAACACAGAAAACACTTGCAACAATCTTGTTCTTCTTTCAGCTTTTCCTGGTTAAGGGTCGCCACAGTGGATCACCTGTCTGCTCATGATTGGCAGTGGAGTTTTACAGTGTTAAGTTGCTAGCCCAGCACCCAACCTTCCACAGAAGGCACACACATGCACACACTCTCACCTAGGGCCAATTTAGAGTGTCCAATCCACCCACAGCATGTCTTTGGGATGTGGGAGGAAACCGGAGCACCCAGAGGAAACCCACGCGACCACAGGGAGGACATGCAGACTCCACACAGAAGGCACCCCACCCAAGGATTGAACCGGAGACCCTCTTGCTGTAAGGTGGCAATGTTAACCACTGCACCACCGTGGCTGCCCAAAACACTAGCAACAATGATAGTCAAGAAATACATCCAGAAAAAGGTATAAGGCAAGAAAAAATTTACCAACAATGGTATTAAAAAATGCTAGGTAAAAAAGTAGTATGAAAGCAGGCCTAGATAAGAGAAAATGATAGTTGTACTTTTTTAAATGACAGAAAAACAAGGGAAAAGGGGAGGCACTATTGAAGGAAGAGTGATTATTAAAGGAAACAGGCTAAGTATTAGAAAAGAATATCCAAAAATTTTAAATATCAAAAATCACACTAGCCTGAGCTGTGAATCACATTCAAACACTATGAGCAGCAAATGAGATCTGCAGTAATGCTGGGGACAGGTGAAGATTATGGGTAAGGATAGCAGGCTAAGCTATGGATACTAAGTCTGAAAAAAGTGCCAGAAGTCAGATCCCTGGTTAGATCTGAAACCCATCAGCAGTAGCCTACCTAGGTTGGAGAGAGATGCGCACCTGCCTCTGGTGCAGAGTGTTGAGTGGGTGCGATTAGTCAATTCAGATCCATCTTTAATGCAATACCGGCTTTTAAAAGCCGGTATTGCATCTGCAGTCAAAACTGATCACTGTAGCACTGTCTGTGTGGTCTAAACTATAGCAACTACTTTATATATTGCAGCAAGCAGTTTGCTACAGTTTAAAAAGAAGAAGAATTTTTTTTAACTGAAACATGGGCACTGTAGGGTGGGTCTATATTAGAATATTGAAAGATGTAAACACCGAATGTTTAAATGTCGAACTGTATTCAGCGAAAGCTGAAAACAACGAACATACAGAACAGCAAATTTTTTCCTAGGGAAATAATTCGCTGTTCCAAAACATATACACACAACACAAGCACACCAAACAAACAGCAATCCACACACACACACCTAAAATCTTACACCTAACCCTACACTAAACTATACACACACCACTAACTATCCACTTACCTTAACCCAAACCCTAACCCTAAGGTCCGCCACTATCGCACACTCACCCGCGCCCTAACCCTAACTCACCTACCCCGCCCTAACCCTCACGTCCACACAGTCGCACACTTACCTGACCTGTGCCCTAACCCTAACTCACCTAACCCACCCTAACCCTCACATCCACACAATCGCACACATACCTAACCCACGCCCTAACCCTAACTCACCTAACTCACCCTAACCCTCACATCCACACAATCGCACACATACCTAACCCGCACCCTAACCCTAACTAACCTAATCCACACTCAATCGCACACTTACCTGAACCCAACCCGTAACTTTCCACCACAGTGCTGAAAATACCGAAGCAACAGAAATGAACAACCAAATTCTTTCCCTCGGAAAAAATTTGGTTTTCTGTTGCTTCGATATTTTCAGTTTTCGCTGAATACAGTTCGACATTTAAACATTCG
Source organism: Protopterus annectens (assembly GCF_019279795.1). Taxonomy (NCBI): domain Eukaryota; kingdom Metazoa; phylum Chordata; order Ceratodontiformes; family Protopteridae; genus Protopterus; species Protopterus annectens. The sequence goes on from NC_056738.1 coordinate 60,368,562, forward strand.
GTGTTTACATCTTTCGAAATTCTAATATAGACCCCTGTAAGGCTCCATGCAGACAGGGTATAAACTACATTTGTAGCAAACAGTTTGCTACAATTTAAAATCTTCTTCTTCTTCTACAATTTAAAATAAGAAAGTATTTTTGTTTTACTTAAACATGTTGAAGGCAGTTTGGGGCAGGGCACAGAAATGGGATCTAAATGGCTGGAGAAGGTCAGTGGGGAGGCATATCATGTATCTGGCCACCTGGTTGGTATGCTAAGTAGAAGGAACATCCTTGTTTTTTTTTTTTTTTGCTGTTCAATGGAAGCTGGGTGGAGGGGCATAGATCTAACTATAATAAGCCGATCACTACGTTTATCTCATCAATTGAAGAGCTAATGGGGTGGGGCACTGGTTCATAGTATCGGCCCAGGGCACTGGCTGAACTAGCTCATCAGTTGAGAAGGTTGGAAACAGACCACATCAGATCACTTTTTTATATTTCTTTTTAAATTCAGTCCACCATTCAGACCAGTTTATATAGAAGTCCTGCATGGTTATATGATCCTTCCATAACTGCAATACTTCCAATGTTCCAACTTCATCCCATAATTTCTCATTTACTCTTATTCCCTTTCTTATTTTAATGTACCTCCTTTCTTACATAGCCTCCAACCATATTGCTAAATGGTCTGAAAAATCTGCCTTAACAGTATCACAATCTTCTACCCTAACAATTCTGATAATGCAAATAATCAATTTCAGATCCAAGTACCCCTCTTCTATAAGTCCCCTGACTTTTATCCCAAATAGATAATTTACTAAATTTTATCATTGTCTGCACTACTTTTTTTTTTTTTTTGCATCTTTCCCTTAAATCACAAAGTTCTCTGCAATTATAATTTCCATGTTAATTACAATCTTCTTCTTTTGGCTTTTCCCGGTTAGGAGTCGCCACAGTGGATCACCTGTCCTCTCAAGATATAGTCTAATATTTGATTAAACAGATTCTGTCTTTCTTTGCTAGTTATGTATGCATAGAATGCTATAATGCTACAAATATATTCTCCCCCACCTCATATCTATAACAGCTAACCATCCAGTCCATACCAACGTTAATCTAGTATTTTCACTGTTTTTTTACACAACACAGACACTTCACTTCCTAAATTGCATATTATATTTCCATCCCACAGTTTCTCGGTTTTGCACTTTCACTTATCAGGAATCTTACATCCTCTAACAGAATAACATCCACAATCTCATTTAGCACACCATTCCAGTATCTCTATCTGTCTTAGAGTGTTAATAATACTGTTCACATTTACTGAAAGCACTCTGAAATTGTTGCTTTTCCTTCTTTCTTTTTAAGTTTATGGGAAATATTTTTACATTTTCATATTCTTCTTTTTACTCTTTCCCACACTGAATATTTTTTTCTTGGGTTTGTGTACAAATATTCCTAGATCCTCAGAATCACATTTTTCTCTGGCTAGAACTTCAACAAAATTATTAGTATAAATCCCTTCTCTGACTTCTCTTCCTACATGCACTCTCTCTCTCTTCTCATTTTTTTTTCCATGTTTTTTCTTCTTCTACAGTTTCTTTTTCACCTAATTCACCCTCTCCCCATATTCTTATTGTCCTTCCTCGTGTATGTTTTCTTTCCTTTCCCCTTCTTTTTCATTATTTATTATATTTTTGACAATCCATGCAAATGTGGCCCTTATTTTTTCAAAGCCTTGCTGAATGTCCTTTCTCTCCACACTGGTTACATTGTACCTTGTTAATCATTAATTAGATGAGAAAGGTTCCCACAAAAGAAACATGATTTAGGATAACCAGCATATCTTAATATATCTCTATGACAAGCCACAAAGGTAAAACTTGGCAAGTGTTTCACCATTTTTTTTTCACATTTCAAAACAGCTTCCAGCCTTCAACCTTCATTCTTTAAGTTTCTGTCTCCTCTGACTTTCACAATATTATCAACAGTTTCACACAGACCCTGCATGCATTTTTAACATTGTCTTCTTCTAGTTCATCACTTCTGTGCTGCAAAATAACATTTCTTTAACATTTAAGTAACTACTTGAAAACAAACAATTGTACCATGGATAAATGCCCTTCTTTTTATTACAGTTCTAGAAATTAAGTCATCAGTACATTAGTTTTAAATGTTAAGTTACAAAAAGTATCTGTCTTCTTAATATGTATAGAAGACCGCATTTCTTTAGCTTTAAAACCCAGAACAGTTACCAAACTATATATATCTATTAACTGTCATTTTTTGTTTTAATTCTCACAGTTGGTCTTATCTTCTTTTTGAAAAAACAGTTTTACTTACAGTTTTTTGTTGTTCTTTTTTGCCTGCTGTCAGTTACTGCATTATCTGTTGTCACAAAACCAGTCACCTCAGTTTGTTGCGGCTTTCCTCTTTTACTTTCTGTCACTGCTGCATAAGTTTTAACTGCTGCTGCATTCACTACTGCCACATCACCTGGTTCCTTGTCCACATAACTTTTTTGAAAGTGCTGAGGATGGTAATCTGCCATCTCACCTCAAGAAACAGCAGAACTGTTACCTGAATCATCCTGCTCGATTATTTTTAACAGAACATATCTAAGCCCTCCTGACATCAGTTCTGTTATCTGTGCCACAGACTCACTTCCTTCTCCATCAAAACAGATAAATGCTACTCATTTTGTAACATTCACCTTATAGGAATCTTTGTTTACATTCTGAAGTTGCGTACTGAGCAAATGTTTCTCCAAATTTTTACCTTCCACCTCTAAACTCACCATTGTTTTTCTATCCTCTTCCATGTTGCTGCTTCCCTTAGGTCTATTCCCTGTTGCTGTAGGAATCCTCCAGCGCCATCTGGCAGCTCCAAGAAGTAGGGGAAGTTCTCCGATGCCCTGGCCAAGTTTCCTCAGTAGAATAAATACCAACTCAACTCTCCTGTGAAAACAGGCTACTAGCCTAGTGGGATTAACCTGATCAACAAAGAATAAACAAATAAAATAAAATAAATAAATCATTTGATACCATCCCCAAAAAAACAGTACTGCAGAAGTCATTACTGGCTATGGATGTTAATCATTTTATTACTAGGAGATCAGTGACTGTCTTCCTAACCATTTTTGCAGGGTCTGGATAAGATTTTCTTCTCCTGGATTAGTCAGCAAAGGTGTATATCAACATTTTATGCTGGGACTCTTCCTTTTTAGTATAATTTTGTCTAGTTTTCTGATAATAGAACATAAACAGGTTGGAAAGTTTGCTGATGACACCAAAACTGACAGCTGTTGCAGGTATAGGTGATCTGCAGGTCCTCCAAGGACATATGAACTCTTCATTTCTTTTGGCACTTGTTCTGAACCAAGGAGTGAAGTGGTTTACATCTAGTTTCTGATAACAAAAAATAGCCTTTATTCAGTGGTCAACAAACTTTTGTCCAGGATGAAATATAGTAAGGGACTTGGTGTTAATGACGGTAGATGATTTTGTTCCAAAATTACTACTTGTATTAGTCAGGAAGTGCTTTTGCATTATTAAAGATGTTTTGCATACAGTTTCTTCAAGTCATCCAGCTGTTATGCCACCTTTAGTTAAGTCATTAATCAGTCCAAATATTGAGTATTGTGAACAATTTGCATTTATAATACATGGGACATTAATAGGCATGAAAAAGTACAACTTTTTTTTTTTTACAAGGGAGATCTCTACTGTTCATTTGAAACCTAATGCTGAGAAGCTAGCCTGTTTAAAACTTCACTCTGCATGCTATAGGTTTCTAAGGGATGAACTAATTCGCCCCTTTAAATTTCTCAGTGACAAGTTACTAGCAAATACTGCAAGGGAAATTTTCAGTTCTTATTCCTGCTTAACTAGCAATTATAACTAAGTAATTACTGTAGTGAATTGCAATATCATTTTCTGAAGAAAAATGTTTTAACATTTAGAGTGGATTCCTTTAGAATCAACTCACATTGAGTTTGAGACTGGCCACAGACATAAATAATTTTACATTTTAGCAGTGGTTTGAGTATATAGCCTGTAAACCATACTTTGCATGATGTTATGCGTCTATAGGCTCAACTGAGGTTCTAAATTTCCTGACTCTCATTTGCTTAACACTCAAGCACTGTATCACTGAGTCCACAAAAAGGATTGTGAAACACTGTCTTTATTTGTAAATGCATGTGTAAGAGATATATTACTTTGCTACCATGGCACCAGCATATAATAATGCTGCTGCTGTACTGCGACAATCCATCCTGCACTGTTTTTACATAACAACACCCCGGGGAGGTTTAGTGGCTATACTGCTTGTTACATTAAAGCTGATGTCCGTACAGCCATTGCACGTCCATGCAGTCAAAGCCATTTCCATTCACAGCTGCAAACACTACAAATGTGCCACTGTGCTGCTGTGAAAATCATGCTATTTATATTTTTTGTTGAGCACTACAGACGTACATTTGTGTAAGTAACCTTACAGTAACAGTAGTTATTCAAATGATCACTGTTACAGTAGCCTTAGCTATATGGATCATATGCTGCACAAGATACAACAGCCAGCCAGCTTCCAGGGCACCTTCCACATTTATACACCATTATTCATTTCATTCTGAGTTGAAGAAAAGAAGGGGTTTTTGGGCTTCAAGCCCTTCAGATCTTTCATTCCAACAGACAGAGGGAGGCAAAAGGCCTGAAAATGTCAATGCTAGGAATGTAAAAATACAAATCCTCTCACTGGCAACAAAAATATACAAAAATAATGGGGATGGAGAGCAAGAGGGGAAGAAGGAACAGCTACTGCAGCAGTGATTATTCGAAATCTACTGTTATGATAAGTTTATTTACATAACTGTACTATGTTCATCATTGTGACCACTGTTGCAGCAGCCTTAGTTATATGGGTGGATTACTATACCTTAGACTGACTGGGAGGAGAAAGGATGAGGGTTCAGGAACTCCTGGAGAATGTCCCTAGCAAAGCCTGTCCTAGACCTGAAGAAGGAATCTAGTTTACACTGATTTGTAAAGGTATATACAGAGGACCTAGCTGCTGCTTTAAAAATACTTTTAGAATCTAACTCTTTCCACAAATCCATAGATGAAGCCAGGGCCCCAGTAGAATGAGCTTTGACCCTGCCAGGAATTGCCTTGTTGTGGTAGGTATAACAAAAGGTGGTAGTATGAGACAACTATTGGAAATAGTCTTCTTTGACACAGGTTGTTCTTTTTCCTTACACGCTGATCACAGTTACTAAAATATTTTGTTCTGTCAAGACAGCACTTGCAATGTTTGTGAACATCCAAGTTATGGAGCATCCTTTCTCCCCCATTTTTAGGTTCTGGAAACAAGATAGGGAGATGAATTGCATGTCTCAAAGTAAACTCAGATACCAGTTTTGGCAAAAATAAAGGATTAGTTTTCAAGGAACCTTATCTTTCTGGAAAATGAGATAAGGTTGACCCACCATAGGTGCATGTAATTCAGACACACTTCTTGCAGAGGTCACAGAAATCAGTAAATTACAGTTGTATAAGTTACACTTACCCATAACAGTAGATGCTCAAATTCCTCACTGTTGCAGTAGCCTTTAGGCTATATGGGTTGTATCTTGCCCAATACACAATAACCAGCCAGCTTACAAAAACTCTAGCTCCCTCCCACACCTCCACTCTAACTGCTGATTGAGCAACCCTGTAAAGGGAAAAATCAGCAGTCAGAGTGAATAATATTCAGGACTTACTTTCCCAAAAGTTATGTATGAGTGCACTCATCCTGAACTGCAAAAGCAAAAAATAACAAACAATTATATATCCAAACAAGTAACTATATATAAAAACGGGGAAAGGGAGGGTGGGTGCGGCTACTGCAGCAGTGTGAGTAATCCGAACAGCTACTGTTCTGTGTATGTGCAACTTACACAATTGTAATATGTTCATCATTCTCACTGTTGCAGTAGCATTTAGGCTATATGAATTAATTACCAGAACCTATCCAACCTGGGAGGAGGAAGTATATGGACCCAGGAACCCCTGGAGAATAGACCCAGCAAAGCCTGTCCTGGATTTAGAAAAGGAATCCAGTTTGCAGTGCCTTACTTTTAGAGTTCACCCCTTTCCAATATGTCATCAAAGAAGACAAAGCTCTAGTCGAGTGTGCCTTCACCCTGCGAGGAAGGAATTTACCATAGTGGGCTTAACAAAAGACAATAGCTGAGGACAAACATCTAGAAATAGGCTGATTTAACACGTGTTGCCCTTTCATTGTCCCAATATAAAAAACAAATAGATTATCAGGTTTTCTAAATGACTTGGTTCCGTAAAAATAGTACCAGAGCTGCCTATACATGTCCAGAGTATGCTGACTCCTTTCTTCCTGGCTCTGAGGATCAAGATAGAACACTGTGAGACTGATGTCTTGATTCAAAGTGAACTATGAAATAACCCTGGGCATGAATGAGGAATTCTTTTCTAATCAGACTCTATCCCTGTGAAAGACCAGATGCAGTTCACTCATCATGATAGCTTGTAACTCAGATACTCTTCTTGCAGATGTCAAAGAAATGAGAACAGTTTTCCATGTAATGAACCTTAACTCATTCACTCCAATGGAGCTCAGGAAATTTGCACTGTAACTTCAATGGGCAAGCCTAAGCCTTTTGACAGAATCAAATTATGCCCTCACATTTCAGACAAATGTTCATATCTCTGGAACCATAGGGGTTATGAAAGAAGTATGAATGGCAAACTCTTCAGCACAAACTCTTTTTATAGTAGTAGGTTTTCTTTAGGTTCTAGGTCTTAAACCAAATTTTATAAGTCTTGATCTGGATCTGGAAAGGTTCCTGATTTCATTCTGGAATCTCCCACCATTCCTTATTAAATGTTTGCTTACCAGTAGCTTGGTATGTTCGTTTATTTTGCTTTTTGAAAAACGGTTTAAGGGTAGAATTAAGCCACTCTGCAAACTTGGAGAAGGAAGGCTGAAAATCCTGAGAGATCCCTTCGATCAGTTTACCTCTCTCATCACACTTTTTAAGGATCTCTGCATAAAGAAAGTTCAAAAACTAATTTTCTATCCAAAGAATTCAAATTTTCACCTTTGACATCTTCTGGAAGGTTTTGCGTATGCAACCAAGCAAATCTCATCATAACAGTTCCATTGGCATCAGCAGAATCATTAACACATTTCAGATAGTGGCTAGCCCTTTCAGACAGAATTAGTTAGGTTACTCAAGTTTTTTTTTTCCTAAGATGATGAAAAAAATGCAATAATATCCCTCATGTTATCAAAAGATGAAAGCATAAACTTTAACATACAAGTCTGACAGTTGAGAATTCTAAATATAAGTGTTGCAAAGAATACACTTTTTCATCAACTTTATCAAAAGCTTTCCCATCCTTGTCAGAAGGAGAGGGATTGGTATTAACCCGATGTTTATCAGCAGCTGGGTTCACTAGCTGCTGGGTCTGATTTGGGATTAGTGTATAACTTCTAAGACTGAGAAACTTTATATAATCTTTTTGCTTTCTTGGAGACAGCAGTCTGGCTGTCAGGCAAGTTACAGGCTCTGCCAGAAACATCTCCCAATGCTGAAAGGACAGGAGGAATTGGAGTACATTATGAAAATCCAGTTGCAATACAATGGAATGTCATTATGTCCCTGAAACAAATGATTCATTCTTGAAATAGTTTCATAGAAAGAGAACCATTAAATGGACGAGCAGAAACCACACTCCCCTGATAATCTGAATCAGAAAGCTGAGAAGACAAAATAGAACATGTCTCTCTAAAATTATTTAGTGGTTCAAAATCTTAAACATCTTCAGAAAACAAATATTCATTTCTTTTTTACCAGAAACAGCTAAACTGGAAGGGTTAGGAGGCTGAAGGAAACCCAAAGAAATGCCCAATAAATCAGTCTTGTCCATATTGACTGAGACTGTTGACATTTTTGTTTATTTTTGCCAGGAACCTCTGAAGAATCAGACACACTTTTGCCAGGAAAAAATACCCTAGAGATAGGCATAGCAATCTGGTTAGTCATGTGATGCCCACCACTGCTACTAATATGTGATGGCCACCAATACGTGTCATCCTCATGCTGGGCCAGTAATCAAGGAGCCTGAATCCTCATTACTGACACTGAAGAAGAATGTGCACTAGGAATACAAATATATGTTCTCAGTATTTCCAGATGCAGACTTCTCTGCATCAAGTACAATTTCCCTTAAGAGCACACAGGGAACACACTCAGCTTGGGGTATGGATGTCTCTTTATCTGTTTCCCTCTAGGTCCCCAATAAGACTGCCTACTGGTACAGCTGTAGAGTTAGGACCTCAGCCGAGTGTCCAAGCCTAGTCCTCCAGCACTCTCTCTTGTAAACCCAGTGCTTCATGTCCTTGCCCAAAGTAGCTGACAAACACACTTATCTGGGAAAGGCTGGCACAGATTACCCACTCTACCAACTTTGCCCAGACTATAATATAATCACCACTGTCACCAGTCAGTAAATATAGAGGGAATGACTTTATTCAGAGCTGATAGAATTCAATCACTATTCATATAAGACTGGGAAGATTTCTTTGGGAACCTAGGAAGACAAGAATTTCATATGAAAAATTGATGGCTCCAAAAAATAAGGGGGGGGCTGGAATTACCGGATTTCGAAATGTACTATTTAGTGATTCAGGCCAATAGGATTTTAAAGACGTCTTACTTCGATAGTGATAATAGAAAATGGACACCCAAATGGTTGCTCTTAACGTACAAGCATATAAATGAAGTGGGAGGCAACGCTAAAGCATTGCCCTTTTTAAATAATTGGACAATGAGTAAATATAAGCTAATGGAGCACATCAAAAGCTATGTAACGGCAATTCAAACTCTTTTCGCTTCCTTAAATTTACTAAAATATATGATGGTTTTCCAACCATTTCATAGGAACCCAAAGTTAACAATTGGTGGTCAATTGATTGATCTAAAGAAATTCCCTTTAATCATGGAGTTAACTGTACTCGATTTATATCCTTTTCTAGGAGTACCAGTACAGGATATTTTAAAAGAAATAGAACTCCCTATTTCCTATTTAATTATAGTAAGACAGCTAAAAGACTTGGTTATAAACTATTTTAACAACTTTGAAATGAAAGGGAAGATTTAATCATTTCTCGTAATCTATGGGAAGCGCTGTTGCAGGATAGAAAATATATAACCGCAGCATATAAATTGATAAAAGAGAGGAAGTATAATAATTATATTCTTTTATCGAGTTACTGGAGAGAGAAATTGATATTCCCAGACGACAATAAGATATTGGAGGCATTTAAATTAACATTAAAGTCCGTATCCCTTCAGAAATTGGTATTTACACAGCTGATGATATTTAACAATGCATACTATACTCGTCTCACTTTGCACACATTTGATGTGAAGAATTCACCCATATGCCCACATTGCTTTGATCAGACAGCAGATTTGCTTCACATGTTCTGGAGTTGTAAGTGCATTTATAAATTGTGGAATTCATTAAAATTGCAGTTACAAAAAATGGGTTACCAAAATTCAACACTCTCTTGGGAGTTTATGATTCTTCATATTCCCCCGGGGAATCTAAATAAATCAAAAACGATTGTAATTATGAATATTTGCCTATTAATGAAATTATATATAGCCACAAATTGGTTGAACCCAGCCCAGACATCGTGGGAAAATTTCATATTGTTGGCAATAAAACACATCTTAGCGCATAAACTGTTAATTAGTGATCACAAGAAAAATATCAACAACATAAAAATCTGGGAGCAAATTTTTAATATTATTTTGGCTTAAGAGGTTACTATCCACTTTTTCTCGGGAACCAGAATATAGTCTAAATCAACCTTAGATTAGATAGAAAATGTACAGAAAAGACAGATTGTTGGCTTGGATTTGTTAATGTTGGATTTTTTTTTTTCTTTTATTATTTTCCTTTTGATTGTGAGTGCTGTACCTTTGATCAATACATGAGGTTGATATATATGTGAAATTAACCAATGGAAGCATTTTGTATATATTGTATATAATGTGTGAATTTGTAATATGGTTGTGAAAAATAATAAAAAATGATTATTGAAAAAAAAAAGAATTCAATCACTATGTGGCAAATCTCAAGGAGGGGGAATATGCATATATGTGAACAACAGTTGGTGTAGTAACTGTGACATGATTACCTCTTTGTGCTCAGAGAATACTGAATTCCTGTCTGTAAATTGCAGGCCATACTACCTGCCTAGAGAGTTTAATGGAGTATGCATCACAGCAGTCTACATCCCACCCAGTGCGAACATCAATGAAGCACTGTCTACTCATCAGTCCGTAAGTGATCTCCAAAATAGGAACCCAGAGTTTGCACAGGTAATTGCAGGTGACTTTAACCAAACCAATCTAAAGACAGTACTACCCCACTACTATAAACATGTGAATTTTGCCACAGTGAGTGTTAATACACTGGATAAGGTATACACCAACATAAAGCAGGTGTATAAGGTGGGACCTTATCCACATCTGGGAAACTCTGATCATCTTGAAATCATGCTGATTCCTGCATATAAACCACTGCTAAAATATGGCAAACCAACAAGGAAACAAATAAGGCTATGGGGCCTCAGGGAGCTGTCTCAGTCCTGCAAGACTGCTCTGAGTGTACAGATTGGTTCGTGTTTAAGGATGCAGCCCTGAAAAACAACCAGATTGATCTGGAAGCATGTACAGAGTCAGTTATAGCTTGCATCTCAAAATGTGTAGATGACATAACTACCACTAAGTGCATCACCATATGAGTAAACCAACAGCCATGGTTAACCAACAAGGTATATGAGCTCTTAAAAGCATGAAATGCAGCATTCAGATTAAAGGACACAGAAGCCCTAAAAGTAAAATTGAGAACGGTTACTTCACTATGACTAGTAAAAAATAACCCAAAGCTAATTACCAAGAATTCACTAAAGAAGATAAAAAAAAACGTTTATTATATATAAAACCAATATAGATTAAATGCTTTTGTCCTTAATAAAAGCAGGACTTCATCAAAATGAACCATAATAGAAAATTAAGACAAGCCATAGGAATGTAACTCACATATATATTGTAAAACCAGAGAAATACTAGCCCTGAATGGGTGTTGGTTATGTTGTTGACAACAACTAGAAAACCTTTTCCAGTTGCTAATATATGATTTTTCTAGTAGCAGGCTTTCTTGGCTCCGTTAATACCTCAGTAAACAAGCAATTAAGACCCTCTCATCCAGGCATTCAGTTGAAGTTGTTTGGTGTAGGATGTATCAAACACTCCTTTTCTTGTCTGAGAAGTTCCAGGCAGTGAGGAAGCTTGTGGTAATTGCAGTGGCCAATTCCAAAAGAAGGGAGAACCACTGCTGCCTGGGCCAGAAGGGTCACCACAATGATCTTGGGTGATTATTTCTGAATCTTCAGAAGTACACTAGATATCACTGGAAATTTTGAAAAAGCATACAGGAATATTCTTGTCCAAGCAAAAGAAAACTTCTGTATTCCAGGCCTCCTTGCATGGAGTCCTGGAGGGGAATATTGCCAGCTAATTGTTCAGAGAGGAGGCAAAACATATACTTGAGGAACTCCACACAGATGTATCATTGGAGTCTACTAATCACAGATGCCAGATCAGCTGAAACTGTGGGTAGTAAACCAGGTTTTGGTTTCAGAAACTTCAAGAACCTAAAGCAGTTATTATGTGATTCAAGATCACAGTCCCAGGGGAACTTCTCTGAGAGACTAGACAGTTTCCCTTGTCATAGATGTAAAGCATGCTCTGTTATTACCCGGGAACAACAGTTCCAACATCCAGAATTCGATTTTACATTTAAGCCCAGGTTTCATGCAGATTGTCAGACACAAAATGTGGTATATTTGGTCACGTGCAGAGCCTGCTCCTGCTTCTATGTAGGGACAACTTTACAGAAATTCAAAGATAGGATTTTGAGACATCTTTATGATATCAGGACACATAATGTTAAGAATGCCCTAGCAAAATATATACAAGAGAATCCGCAACATATGTTCTCCTTTAGGGTGCTACAATATATAAAGGTGAACCGGGGGGGGTAATTTGAACATGTATTTGGAAAACCTGGAGTTGAAATGGATATTTAGACTATAGGCTCAAAAATTCCCAGGCATCACTGCAAATGTCTGTCTAAAACCCACCTTGATAAGGAGGAAGTTACATACATAATGTTTCTATGATTTCATTGGTTCTTTAATTCATGAGCAACATGATTGGTTGGTCTCTGTTTTAAATGTGAGAATGTTTGTTTTAAGAAATATGTGGATCTGATGAAGCAATGTGAAAGTGCTTATCCTTGTTCTTAATAAACGTATCTATTTTAATTTTATGGTCATCGTAGCCGTGCTGGTTATTTGTCTTTTTGGTTCATAGGTTCATATTGTGCTACCACACTGGCTTTTGTGTGTGTTGGGGCCTCCCTAGCTCTGCACAAATTCACAGAAATGCATATATATATATATATATATATATATATATATAGAGAGAGAGAGAGAGATAGATATAGATAGATATACACACATATACATATACCAAATCTCTATGGCATTGTCATTAACAACATAATGAGGTCCTGGGGACCAATGGTGATTCAAAAAGTTGAGTACCTTGATATGAGCAAGCATCTCTTTTATGCTTATGTGTTTGCATCTGTCTTATTGTACCAGACACATTGCACTATTATCCCCCTTTCACCCCAAGCAAAGTCTGAGGTGTCTGTGGTGAATGACTGCTTTGGAGCAGTAGGGAGGAAGGAGAGACTTTGATTCAGTGATATTTGATGCCTCCATGAAGTGATTTCTCTTCTCACATATCCCAGAAACGAAATCTGCAAAGATAACGGGTGTTGGTGCTGGGACCAAAGAGACTTTAGATACCATTGTATCATACTCATGTAGAGTCTTGCTAGTAGTATCAAGAGAATCATACATGCCATGAGACCCAGAATCCTGAGGTATTCCCCCAGAGTAGCCAAAGTCTGAGTGGAAAACCCCTGGAAGACATCTAAATAGAGAGTTATTTTTTCCTGTGGAAGGAAAGGTCTTTGAACTAAGGTGTCCAGAAACACCCCAGGAGCAAAATCCTGTGTGATAACATCATAAAAGACTTTTGAATGTTTTCTTGGAATCCGAGCCTGCATAGGAAGTATATTACTCAAGACAGAGAGAAAGAGATTCCTCAACATTTTGCCATAGATCCTGCAAAGATAAACAAGTCATATAAATATGGGAAAATGTGGATACCCTGTAGGCTGCAGGAGGATATAACTGCACATAGAAACTTTGTGAACACTGTTAGAACAGTGGATACTCCACAGGGTAAGGCAGAAAAATGATAATGAAATCCAAACACTTGAAACCTTAAGAAACATCTGAAGCCTGGATGGATAGGAATGTGCTGTTAAGCATCTTTTACATCTAAGATTATCAAAAAAAGTCAAATGAGGAAGAAGAGGTAACAGGTTGTGAAGTGAAAGCATTTAGAACTTGGACACTACCACATATTGGTTTGGGAAAGAAAGGTCCGCAACTGGTCTTCAGGCATTTTCTTTCTTTCTTTGTCAACAGAAACATTCTTGAGTAAAAAACTCTTTCTGCCTAGGAAGGAGGAACTGTTTCTTTTACCCTCTGAGAAAGCATACACTGTAGGACAGGAGGGAACACAGGGGCTTGCTCTGTTAGATGTGGAATACTCCCTTGGAAAGGAGAGATTTCTTCCCACTGCCATCTATATAACCCTGCTGAATCAGTCTCAGAGCCCATTTGTCAGAAACAATCTGCTGTCAAAGAAAGAACTGGAGATAAAGACTTTCTGGAAGGGATAAGGGAATGCCAGGATAATGTCCATTACGTAGTCATTCTGACTTATTTAACTATGCATTGTTTGAGTAGCAGGGTTCTGCTTTCTTTTTAAAACATCATTGCCATTGTTTTCCTAAACATCTGCTTACCAGCAATTCACTGAGCACTGTTTGTTTTGTTGCTTGTCAAAATTCACAGAAGGAGCAGAAAGTCGCTTGGAAAATTTAAAGAAGGTAGGGTTATCACTTGTCCCTCTTTGTGAGGGACAGTACTTTCGGCAGTTTTGACTGCGAAAAAAACTAAAAAATGGTAAATGTCCTGTGATTTTGAGACAAAATATATTTCTTAAGTTTTCTTTAACAGTTGCATAAAACAGTTATTTTGTATCTGAAACACATAAATATTATATGAAATAGCATAAGCAAAGCAAATGCTATAAAAATAAGCTTTTATTTTGGCAAAAAAAGTGAAGTTCTGTCCTTTGCGCTGGTTGTGGGTATGTTTTGTCCTGCAAAATCTCACATTTTTACAAAAAATGTCCCACTTTGGGCATTTGAAAAAGGTGGCAACTCTAAAAGAAGGGAGATGAAAAATCTGAGAAATTCCCTCTATCAGCTTACCAGTCTCATCACATTTTTATATCCTCTGCAGCGCAGAGTCTGAAAGCTAAATCTTTGTCCAAAGGAGAATTTAAAATTTTATTTTTTACATCTTCTGGGAGGTTTAGGGAATGCAGCCAGGCAAACTTCCTTAACACAGCACCAGTGGCAACAGACCTGGATGTATTATGCACAGTCATAAACACACTTTAAACAATGAGTAGTGACCTTTAGACCACAGAAAAAAGATTACAGGAAGGAACTGCAGATAAAACATTCCTCGTGCTTTCACATTTAGTCAGAATAAACGTTAACATATGAGCTTGACTATTCAAACTTCTAAAAAAGAAAGTTGCAGAAGCATAGACTTTTTCTCCCAAATCTTTCAATTGTTTTACCATCCTTGTAAGAAAGCTTAGAAATGAAGCAATATGTGCACCCTGAGGGTAAGTTAGCATAAACCATCAGATAATGACAGGGTCCAACTATTCAGGTCAAAACAACTAGAAAAAATATGATAGAGTAGCCTTTTGAGCTATTTGAGCTAAGTTAAAATACCAAGCTGTAGTATTTTATTTATTTAGTTATTTATTTATTTATTTATTTAACATTTGTTGACCGGGAATGTCCGACTAGGTTCCACAGAGCCTGTTTTCAGCAGAGGCCCGGGGAGAAATGCTCCAGATGCATGTCTTTGGAATGTGAGAGGAAACCAGAGTACCCGGAGGAAACCCACACGAACACAGGGAGAACATGCAAACTCCACACAGAAGGTACCCCAGCCGAGAATTGAACCAGAGAACCTCTTGCTGTGAGGCGACAACGTTAACTGCTGCACCACTGTGCCGCCCAGTAGTAAGAAATATTTGTAAATTAAATGCCAAACAGTAGTAAAAAATCTTGTTGCAATCAAAATTGATCACCTTTTTTATGTTCTTCGTACCAAAAACAAAAAAATCTTCTTGTTGCGATTAAAAATATCTTCACTTCTTAGTAGCAAAACAACAAATCTTTATTAGGCGAAACATATAAATCGGCACATAAGCACTGTGCTTATGTAATGTATTTTTTTTATATAAAAATATTTAATTACAAATATTTCATACTACTACTGCTTGTTTTAGCTTTGCTCAAATAACTCAAAAGGCTTTTATCCTTGTTAAGAAACGGAAGTATTAGAATTAAAAACTGCTTGGCAGCAGCTGTATTAACTCAAGCTATAGCTGCTGGATCAGGTCTGGGTTGAGGGTATAGAAATCTGACAGATGGTGGAACTTTGTACATTCTATCTACATTCGTAGGTACAGCAGGCTGGCCATCAGAAAAACTACAGCTGTGACAAACACACCCTCCAGCGCTGATAGCATAGGGTATGGGATGAAGTTCTGGGAATTCTAGTTGTAACAATTCATAGCATTTTCTGAGGGACAGGGAAACCTCAGTGTTCTCCTACTGAAAACAATGGCACATTCTGGAAACAGTCTCAGAGAAAGAGAATCCTTTACAGGGAGTTTCAGATAATGCTCACCTTTGAGTCAATCAGAAATCTGAGGAGGAAAAAAAACATGTATCTATTCCATCACATTCCTCATCAGATTCAATTTCTTGAACCTCTTCAGGAAAAGAGGAAGACCTTTTTCTTTTACTAGAAACTACCTGGTAAGATACCGCATAACCTCACTGATAACCACATACCTAGATCTGGCCAAAGCTTCTGACGCAATTCCCCATTTACTCATAGTAGGAAAACAAAATAAACTGGGAATTAACTCTTGTGTCATCCACTGGATTGCCAAATGGCTCACAGATATGACACAGGAAATCAATATAAGGGAAGTTACTTCCACAAAGAGACCATTCACCTGTGGAGTCCCCCAGGGTTGTGTGCTGGGATCTCTCCTGTTTGATATCTACTTTTCTGAAGGAAAAAAAACAATACCAAAGGCCTCTGACTGACTAAGTTTGTAGATGACTGGAAGCTAGGAGCAGTCACTGAATCCCTAAATGATGTAGCCATCCTGCAGGAAGGTTTGTCTCAAATAAACAAGTGGTGCCAAATCATGGACTGAAACTAAATGCCAAAAATGAATTATTGTATACTTTAGGAAGTCATCTATTGTGGGAAGCTACCACATTAGCAATACACCTCTAAGAGTTTGACCCCAGTTGCTCAGGATTTGGGAACTTATGTGGACAGTGACCTCATTTTTGACCAACATGTGTTTATTGTTGTAAGAAATTCAGTCTGTATTGCACAGCTTATAAACAAAGGGATTGTATCTAGATCTAGGGATGTCATTGGCCCCCTTTACTCATCCCTCATTGGTAATCAATGAATATAGTGCCCCCTTTGGCATGTATCTGTCCAGACACATGCAACAACTGGAATGCCCACAGACATACCTTACTAAAAGGATCCAAGGCCTAAATAACATGTTTTACATGGACCATCTGAAAGCCCTATCACTATACTCAGTATCTTACAGACTGCTAAAAGGTGACTTTTGTATGACATACAAGGTATCCTCCAGACCAATACTGATGAATTTACTGCACATCAGCATGTCAAATGGCATCAGAAATTCTTGGTCTAGGGATGTAAACCTCTTCTGCAACATCAACAGAATGATTTGGAGGGACAGGTATATCTCATATTGGATACTGCTGCTCTGGAACAGACTCCTCCTCTACATAAAATGAAGTTCATCCCTGTTCATTTTCAAGCACAACTTCGATTTACCCCAGGACTGTCCTCTGTACTACTAATGGAATTGACTCTTAAATGCTTCATCCCATGCATAGGTCCCCTCACTATCAAATTATAAAAAATCATTATCTAAAATTATCTATGGTATGATCCCAGTTACTTTCATTAGGGGTAAGATATAATTATCGACCATAGGATGGATAAGGCCAATTTCTATTCAAATGGGATAGGTCAATTCAAGCACAAATAGGCCAAGTGTCTGGGCTTAAAATGGCCCCCGAGGGCAGCTAGCCTAGGACTTACTTATGAACTTATGAATCCATAAGAAGAGTCAATAGCCTTTACAAGACCCCAGGCCAGACTTAATAAACTACTCCTGTCCAGTGAAAATACAGCTGGGGAAGATATATGTTTATTTTTCTGTTTCTTTATGACAGGAAGTTTGTACAAACAGAGTTAATAATTGCAGCAACACTTCCATAGGGATAGGCACAACATTCTGATTAAGCAGGGGCACCCTCCCTACCCCTTCTCCCAACACCAACAAAAGTGGCTCTCCCTTTCCCAGTGAGGGGACCCCAACAGCCACAGAAGACATGGTTAACCGCTGGTCCATGGTGGCCATATGGACAACACCATAGGGATCTGGGGGAAACAGATGAGTGGTCTGAGGAACCAGCGTCAGTCACGTCATAGTCACCCACCTGCAGCTAAGGCAGATTACTAGCCTGCTGTGGTGGCAAAGGCTGTGTAGTTAACTTTTTTTTTTTGTGGCTGGAAGAAGGACCAGTAGGATCAGTAGTTTATACCAAGGACAAGCCAAAAATGGTACTTCTTTCCTGCAATAACAAAGCAGCAAAGGCCAGTAGTTTTAAAAGCAATATAAAGTCACTTTTCCCTAAAAAAACACAGTAAAAAGTACTCTAATACACTTTACCATCCTCAAAAAGTAATTTAAGCATAGCTTTTAAACTGTCAAACACAAAACTGCACTCCTGTTTAAAAGTACAGCAAAGTACTATGATAATCAGTAAAACCACATAAGGGACTTATCTTTCCAACAACGGAACAGTACAAGCTGACCATCGATCTTCGGAAGTCCACAAAGGAGCACTCTCTTTGGCAGCATGAAATCTCCAGGCCCAGACCTGTCTTTTAGTCAGCTCAACTCGAGCTGACTAATAGTTTGGGCATGTGGAGGGTATCATGAAGCTTTGGAAGCTGTCTTATTCCATGCAGGATAGAAGTCATATATCTTAGGCTACTGTAGCAGTGATCAATATCAATTTGATGAATATCTTATCTGACCAGCAATGGAAAGTGTTGCCTGACACATTCACTATAGATGGGATTTATTCATGGGTTAAGACAAACACAGCAATCAGTAAGACAGAAGATGCAGAGTTCACAACAGATGTTTATGATGCTGGCAGTCATGGCAGTCTGATGTCCAACTGTCAGCAGAGAGTCTACAGCTTAAAAGATGAAGTACAGGGAATGGCGGGGACATAGGTGTCTAGGTTACATGCATGTCAGCTGTCCTCCAGCTGATAAATGATGAGGAAACACCTATCTAGCTTCCAATATGCCTCACAAGGTTAAAGTAGACTAATCCCTAAATCATATATACACCAAAACTAAGAATTTGTTTAATCTAGTGTCCTCTGTTTGTATCGGATAAGAGTATGTAACAACTTTACTTGAATAAAACGAGAATAAAGATCCTGTGCACAATGTAAATAAATAAAGTAAATTAGCTCCTCTAACAAATATAGGACAAAATGATGCACCATTTGTTAATAAGCAGGAGATGACACAAGTACATATTCCAGTAGGGCTCATTTGTTAATTACCAAGTTAAACACAGTTCAAGTATCCGACAGTAGGGATATTTCGGTAATGAATGTCAGCACTATCTGCATATATATGGGGTCTATATTATATAGTCGGAGTTTCAAAACTTCGAACCTCACATGAGCAAACTCATATGAGCAAACTTCGAAACATCAATTATATAATAAAAAAAAACGTACCTTACCACTCTGAGCAGGAGGGAAAGCCCCCCTGCACCCCTCACACCCCCCTACTTAAATATACCAACTCCGAGAACGCACTTCAGTGCAGAAAGGGAAAATTTCCCATTTTGCATGTGAAAAGCCATTGACTTTCACCTTCGACCTTTCCGACGTTTGATAATATGATGTTGACCATCTATGATTCGAACATCAGAACAGTCGCTCATCTAATATTGGCCCTATATATGTACTGTCTCTTCTAATTCACAAAATGTGATTATTGCTTATATCATGAGAAATACAATAGCAATATTTGATGGCTCTGTAATTGAAGAAAGTATTTTTTATTTACAATTTTATTGACCAATCTAGTCTAAGTAGGCCAATATCCTTTTTTCAGGGGAGACTTGATGTTGTGTCCATACAGACCAAAGGAAATTGCTTTATTACCGAGTTATACAGAGTTGAAATACCATGATGTGGGGTTATAAACCTGTCCCTCCAGAAATTGTGGAATGTCTCCTGCTCTTTTTGAAATAACCATGGATCTTTTGCATCCACCCAAGCAACTACTAGCTCAGGAAGATGGGTCCCCAGTTTAGCATCTCATCAGAAGGATGGTGCATTCAGAAATGCAGCATCCCCTTATGCTGTCCTTTAGTGTCAGCACTGGAAAATTAATCCAACTACCTTGTGTGTGAAAGTATGTCTGCCTACCCAAGGATATAAGAAAACTACTCTGGTAACTAGGAGTATACACTTTACAACTCATGGTAAAACATAGCAGTAATCATGAACTGATATGTAAGTCCACTGGAGAAGGCACTTGTGCAATGTGGGCTTAAGAACTTTACTTGGATCAAATGTCATTCATGTTAATAACCAAGAGATGACAACAAGCCCAGCACATTTGCTGATATAAGTTTAATTACTCATGGAGGTAAAATAAAGCAACAAAACCAGAAAATGTAACAGCTGATTAAACTGATGGTGTCTCAAGCAAAATATCACCACCCTATTAGAGCCAGATATATCCACTTCAAAACCAAGAATTATCTAAGACTGATAATTAAATTCCTGAAGCTCTCAACTAGTCTACACAGGAATCTCATAAAGGATGGTGATATCCATCCAAATCCAGGCCCAACCTCACCAGTCGGCTCCTGCCCCATTATCATTACTCCCACTAACTTTCAAACCTTAAATAGACTTCTGAATTCTCTCTTGGTCAGTCATATAAACATTAGAAGCATAAATAATAAGGCCCATCACCTTCATGGCCTCTTAGATACATATTCCCCAGACATACTATGCCTCACTGAAACCTGGTTAAAACCCTCAACTACAGATAACGAAGTAATACCACCAGGATATAGCATACTAAGATTAGGCCGTACCACAAGGAAGGGAGGAGGGGTCACTGTACTTTACAAAACTACCCTTCACTTGACCTCTGACTCCTCACAATCACCCCTAGTTGATAATACAGAAATCCTCATTACTAAGCTACAAATTAATAAAAACAAAAGTATAAATATTGCCTGTATCTATATTCCCCCAGGTAATAAAGCTAACACCCTAGAAGACATTATCTCCTGGCTGGCTACTAACTACCCCCAAGAAACAATTATTCTTGGGGACTTCAACATAGACTGGAACAGTTGTTCCTCAGAATCCCCCACTATCCATATGAATCTATATGGTTTTACTCAGACTATATCCTCCCCTACTAGGATCAATAAACCTAACAACAAAAAAAGTACCCTGGATTGGATACTCATTAACAGTCATCCAAACATGTGCACAACTGGGACCCTTCCTGATGATATAAGTGATCATTTTCCTACCTCTATAATCAGGCAGAAGACTGATATCCCTGACCAACCCATTTACAAAACAGTAAAAAACAATAAAAACTTCAACCTCACCGATTTCCAAAATGAACTCAAATCATGTAATTGGTCAATCCTAAAACATTTACCACTTGAAGAAGCCATAATATACTTCAATACCAAATTCCTAGCCATCATTGATACCCATGGACCTGCACGTTCTATCAGAACTAAAACGAGAACTGCACCATGACTTTTGAAAGATAACAAACAAAAGATTTTACTCAGAAACAAAGTGTGGCCTACCTGGCATACCACAAAATCCCCCTTAGATCAACTCAGATATAGACAGCTAAGGAATGCGACAAAAAAATCCATTACGCTAGACAAAAGAAACTATTACTGCCAATTACAACAGAGGCACCAAAACAATCCACAAAAGTTCTGGGCAGGCATAAATAAACTTCTTCACCCAGGATAAACTACCACTCCTACCCCCTCGACTACCAACCAAAAACTTTCAGAGGATGTTGCCAATACCTTTAACAGTTTCTTTACAGAAACTATCCAGTCACTAGCCAGCAAACTATCTCAATGTTGCCCAAGTCCGCCTGTCTCTACAATCAGTTCCCAACTCTCCTTTAACTTTCAACCTGTTTCTACATCACTTATCCGAACTCTAATCAAGAAACTAAAACCAACCACCCTATCTGTGGATCTCCTTCCTGCTGAGTATCTTCAAAAAGCAGTGGACACCATAGCATACCCCATTTCTATACTGATTAATAGAACTATATCAGAATCCTATATTTCCTGTATCTGGAAGATATCACATGTTATTCCACTTCATAAAGGAGGTAGCGCAACAGAGCTGTCAAATTACAGGCCTATAGCCATCCTATTACCCCAGGCTAAAATTATGGAGAACTGTATCTATAAACAACTTCTGAGCTATCTCATTCAGAACAAACTGCCTGTCCAAATCACAGCATGGATTCAGACCTTTCCACAGCACCACCACTGCCCTCCTCTCCTTCTCTAATGTTATCAGTCAAAACCGAAACAATAACAAGCTCTCTTCTGCCCTCTTTCTTGATCTTTCCAAAGCTTTTGACATGGTAAACCACCCACTACTCATAAATACACTCAAGACTATCCCCCTAGATGACCAGGCTATCCAATGGTTTCAGTCCTACCTGTGTGGGAGGCAACAGGCTGTACTTTGGCAGGAAAAGCTATCTTTCCTGCTACCCATCACCCTAGGGGTCCCCCAGTAATCTATGTTAGGTCCTCTCCTATTTTCTACCTTTATCAATGACCTGTACACTGTCATCCCTAAAGCATCTTGTATTCAATATACGGATGATTCCACTCTGATTTGCTCTGCCACCTCTCCTACAGACCTGCAGATTCTAACCCAAAATGTTTTTAATACTGTCAAAAATTGGCTCTTAGATCGTTGACTAATTCTAAATCCAAACAAAATGAAGCTGTTGCTCTTCTCTCCCACACACAAGGTGTCATCTCCTACCTTTACTATAAAATCTAACAATGGAACTATCATTGCCCCAGATCTTAGTACCAAGCTCTTAAGGGTAACAGTTGACAATAACCTCAAGTTTGATTTGCATATTAATCAAACCATCAAAAAAGTTAACAAAAAACTTGGATCTCTATACAAGATTGAACCATTTCTAACACCACTAGCTAGGAGTGTTATTGCCCACACACATCTACTCTCCACTCTGCTCTATGTCTTCCTCTTTTCACTAACTTGAGTAAGACTGACGTTAACAAACTCTCTAGCTGCTACAACCATATTGCTAGATTTGCCACTGGTGCAGCCTACAGAACACACCACTGTCTGAACCTAAATCTCCTAGGGTACCTTGAATTGGCTAACCAACTTCAGTACAGCCAATTAATAGCAGCCTATAAAATCCCCTACCAACCTGAAAACACACCTGTACTTAAAAGCATCATAACCCCTTATAGTAACCTCTAGACACTTAGCTCATCCAAGCTACTAGTTCAAACACTCAAATCTAACAACTCAACTGGTAACTCTCTATTTGCCAGCTATGTTGGCAAAACATGGAACTTACTCCCTGCTGAGTTTACCTCAGATTCCACTCTATCCCATTTCAAAAATAGTCTTAAACTGCTCCTTAAAAGCCACTGGCTTTGTCCTTGTTCTTGCCCTGACTAACTCCCACAATACAAACATGGAGTAAATAGGAAGCCTGTCTTCATCTAGTTTTCTTTCTTATTGAAAGGTTACTACTTTGTATGATAGACTGTATTGACTTTTATCCTGACATGAGTGTGCTAGTGAAATGTAATTGTTGTTCTTCTTCTTTCGGCTTTTCCCGGTTAAGGGTCACCACAGTGGAACTCCGGTCCACTAATGATTGGCAGTAGATTTTTTTTTACAGGTGCTGAGATGCCAGCTCGACACCCAACCTTCAACAAAGGCATGCCCATTCTACGCATGTCTTTTGAATGCCACTCGACCACAGGGATGACATGCAGACTCCACACAGAAGGTGCTCTAGCCGAGAATCGAACAGGAGAACCTCATGTTAATGTTACCGCTGCACCACTGCGGATGTACTCGTATTATGTAAAATACCTCTGTATGTGTGGTGCTGTAATAGTGCACTGATTGTAACATGTAATTTAGCTGTGTGCATGTATGGAGCTTTTCTCCACAGGCCTCCACTGAAAATGCACCTATATCCAGTCAGACTATCCTGGTCAACAAATGTAAAATAAAATAAAATAAATAAATAAAAATGTGATAAACTGCATCTCCGACTATAGTTCAGCAAAGGCACATTTGGTGAAAGTTTCTTGGAGGGAGAACTCAATCCTGGATAAAATGAAGAATCATTTTATATTTAAGTAGTACTAGTGGCACTTAGTAGTAGTCGCTAAGCCAAAAGTGCAGAGTTGATTTGATGGTGAAGATACTGTTCCACTAATCTGCGAGAGAGAACAGAACATCAGTGTTCAGAGCTAAGGCACCCAAGACATCTGCACCTTGTAAACTGCCATAAACTGATACTGAAAATGATGTGATCCTTCAGGCTCTATGTCACCACTGTCATTACTATTAGAGAGAGACAGGGGTGGCAAGACCTCCCTTAACTGTATCTGGGAACAGGTGATGAATGACGTTAACACAGTTGGAGGCCACGGACATTAATATTCCAGAATAAGACATAGGGCCAGTGATATGATTATGGCAACCAGATATCAGGCAACTGGAATTGCCTGTGAATGTATGGGTATGGGGATGGTCCTCCTACTGAGCCAGCACTGACTGAAATAGAGGAATTGCTGTCCATTGTCAGTGATCCAGACAGCTCAAAACATGGTTCATACCGAATCCTTCTTGTGAGGCTGACATAGAAAACAACCCAAGTGTATTTACTGCAGAACTTCCATACACATCTGGGTCTGTCATAGCATGTCCACCTGCTGAGGTCCAAATGGAGACATGATAAATCAGCAAGCAAAGGAGAACAGTATTGCTGGGATTTAATTCATCCTCAAGTCTTGGCGAGTACCTTCATGAGGTGGACCCTGTTTTTACAGAATCTCACCAGGACAACACTGATATATATAGATTGTATTTTATATAACATATATCTTGGACAGAAGTAGGTTAAAAAATAAAAAAAGATAGCTGGATGCACAAGACCCAAGATAAAAAAATGTTTCCAATCCTGGTAGGCACACCGGTGCCAGGAATGGAAAAAAATGACAGTGTAGAATCCTCAAGACATGGAAACATTCTTACAATAGGGCTAGGAGAGGCTCAGGTAGAGGATGCCCCCCATCCCCTGTTGTAGAAGGTGGCAGTAGTCCACAAAGATCACAAAAACTGATAGGCCAAAAAAGAACCATACAGACGATAGAGTGGACTATTGAGGATAAGGAAGAAATTATGCATTGCTACTATTATGTAAGAAGACCAGAATTTCCAGGTAGAAGATATACAAAAAGATGAAGAGAGAAATTAGAGGAAAGAAAAATACTTCTAAAAGAAAAATTGTCAGAAGCTTCAAATGCAAATTTGTGTTCATTAATACAACAGATCCATGAAAAACACTAAATAGACAAAGAAATCTTGGGTTGTTTGGAAAAATAAGTGAATGAGGAAGTGTGAAAATAAAAAAAAATAAATCTAGAGACTTTTAAAAGGTATTAAAAAGAAATATGGACATGGGAAAGAAAGATAGATATGATATGGTGCAATATATATGCAAAGGAGAAAGCCAAATTAATCAACACAAAAAAGATAGTCCTGAAGATATTAGAAGAGCAATACAGGCAAAAGCATCCAGACATGGGCAATTTTACAATAAAAAAATAAGATCACAAAGAGGGAACATAGAACAAAAGATTAGTAAAGTAGAAGTTAAAAAAGTGAAGCTGAAGTCATGGAATACTTGAAAAGTGAAGGATTTAGTGTAGAAAGTCTAACACGGGTTATATCACAGCATGATGGAACAACAACTCCCCAAAGTAAGGAGAAACAGAAGGAGCAGGAGACATCTGAAAAACAAATATGGACATGGGAAAAAAAAAGAGATTTAATAGGATGCAATATCGATGCACAGGAGAAGGTAAAAATAATCAATACAAAAACAGCATCACCAAAGCTATTTGAACAGAAATACAGGCAAAGGCATCCAGACATGGAACATTTTACAATTCAAAAAATAAGAAAACAAAGAGGAAAAGTAGAAAAGCGGATTAGTAATAGAGGAGTTAAAGAAATAGAAACTGAGGTTATGGACTGGCTGCAAAGTGAAGGATTTAGTATAGAAAATCTAACTCAGACAACATTACAGCAGGACAGAGCAACGGATCCCCAAATTAAGGAGAAATCAGTGGAGCGGAAAACATCTGATCAGTTGCCATATGAAAATACTTTGGATCCTGTCATAGGAAACCAGTACAAACGTTCAGCTGAAGTTGGACAGCAAGAGAAGGAAAAGGAAACTGTGGCAACTCTGACACAGTCAATGTTGTTGAGTGATAGACTAGTGTGCTCCCACATGAAAGAGCAATGGATGACACTGAAGAGAATGTGGCACAGGAAGATGCTCTGGAACTTTCTATAGAATGTCTGCAAGAAATAGAGAAAAAAATGTGCCCTCAGTTTAGAAGAAAATGATCTAAGACAAGAGTTCTTTGATTTACTAGAACTGGACAGCCATATTAAGATCAATGCAAGAATAGATAACAAAAAGTCAATAAAACCCAAAACGTTAGAAGTGTGATAAAACAAATGAACACAGTAATTAAGAGATTGTCCATAGAGATTCATGTGATATCAAGAAGTAAATAGGATATATTACTGTGTAGTTAAATTAATAACAGATAAAGTCTTACAAAAAAACAAACACGAGGTAGTAAGGGAAAGGAAGGGGAGAAATCGAATGCCATCATGGAACTATTGAACAGAGAAAACTATAAAGCAATTAAGACAAGAAGTGTCACTGATAGAAGAGTATAGAAGAGGGAAAAGATCAACAAAAATACTCAGAAAAATTTAAGGAATGGGTTTTGGAATTAACTCAGGAGCTACTAGACAAAATAAAAATTTCTAATGAAACTATAGCTAGGGAATGGGATAAAATTAAAGTGGAGTTTAAAACTAGGGTGGAAATAAAGGAAAGAGACACATGGCTAAGAAATAACAAGAATTATTTAGAGGGAATGACAAATGTTAAAGTATTGCAAAACATGGGGAAATCTCTCAGAATAAGAAAAGGGGCAACTGCAGAATGCTAAACAGAAAATAAGGGATTACCTCGATAGCATGCATGAGTTTAGACAGATCACTGTTAAGCAACTGTTTTTTGATAATAATTCTAGAGCACAAAAACTTTTAGCACAATGACTCAGGCAACAGAAAGTGGAAAGGGTTGTCACCAAGCTTAGGGAGCCTATAACAATGAAGATAACAAGAGACCCTGTAGAAGCATTAGAAATATTTCAAACATTTTATGTAAGTGTGTAAAAGCAGAGAAATATGAAATCAAGAAAAAGTACAAATGGAAATTTTTATGGGAGAATTAAATATGTCAAGGTTACCACTGGATGAGGCTCAATTAATAACAGTTAGGATAGATAGGAGATAAAAATGGCTACGTATAACCAATCTACAGGAAAGTCCCCAGGAACAGATGGTATTCCTGTGGAAGTTTGGAAGCTAGAAGGGAAAAAATACTGATAAAGATTTGGAAGATTTTGTTTAACAGTATTTTAAGAGGAGAAGTACCAGCATCCTGGAAGAAGGCGGTAGTAACGGTAATACCTAAAGAGAGTAAAGAGCCATCAGAGCCAGCTTCATACAGGCCCATTTCAATAAACCATGATTATAAAGTGTTTATGCCTATGAGGGCTAAAAGAATGGCAAAGGTAATACCAAAATGATAGATATGTATCAGTGTGGTTTTGTGGAGGGGAGGCACACATTTGACAATATTAACTGAACTTTGATGATCCAGAGAGAAGTAGAATGTAAGAAAATACCACTGTTATTGGTGGGCCTTGATGTAGAGAAAGCATTTGATAGAGTAGACTGAGACTTTATGGGCAGGGCATTGGAAGCATTTGCTTTCCCTGATACAATTATAAGGTAGATTAGGAGTATATATGAGGGATCAGAGGAGAATATTAGTGGGTGGTGTCCTCTCTGATAACTTCTGCTTGAGTAGAGGAACCAGGCAGGGTTGTCTGCTTTTCCTTTTGTTGTTTGTATTATACTTAGAACCATTGGCAAAGAAAATAAGGGACACAGAAACTCAAGGATATAATTGGTATGGTAGTCAGGAAAAGTTGGCTCTATTTGCAGATAGTATTATATTACACATGACAAAACCAGAAAGGGACATTACAGTGTTGTAGAACATTTTAAGACAGTTTCAAATCTTCTTGGGATACAAAATTAATGAAGCTAAAACAAAGGCAGTAGAGGTAAATTATGTACCCACAAACAAATTGGTCCAACAATATCCATATTTATTGGGACAAGATAAAATTAAGTATTTAGGAGTATGGATTAAAAATTACTCTGTTGTGGCAGCTAAGGATATACAGGAAGAGACTAAACAGAAGATAATATACAAACTGAAAAACTGGAAGCTTTGTTATATGGATTTGGATAGTAATATACAAGCTGTTAAAATGTTTTTAGTCCCTTTAGTCGTATACACAGGTCAGGCATATTTTTATCAGCCAGAAGAGTTGAGGATAGCAGTTAAAAAAGAGTTGAATGATTTTATCCAGGAAGGGAAGACAGCAAATGTCAAGTGGGATAAGTTGATTCTTCCAATAGAACAAGTCAGACTAGGATTATCCAATTTCAGGAGGTATTTTAAATCAATACAGTTATGGCTCTTATATATAGCACAAGCAGAAAAATATAATTCAAAGTGGAAAGGAATGATGATGATATGGGGGAAGCTCAAGAAATAAGGAGAGATTGGGATTTTGGATGCAGACTCTTAAGGAGAACAACAAAAATCATACAGAGTATTATATTTATAAAATAGCTGGGAGTATTCTTGGAATTAAAGCAGGACAAGAATGGAGAAAAGAGATTCTGCTGATAGGGATGACTGTGGGTAGGAATACAGATAATAGGCAAGAGGGGGCTGGAATTTATTGGAGAAAACTAGCAAAAGAACCAAGGTATTGGGAGCAAATAACTAGAAAAGGAAAGGTAATAGAAGGGGAAGATGCCAAGAATGTATTTGGACTGCAGGTTAGAAATTTTCTTTCCTATCAAGGATTGATATCAAGAGTATAGGCAAAGAGAAAGAAACAGGGAGGTCCTAAATGAAAGACCAGCACTAGTAGCATTTTTAATAGAATCTAGAACAGAGGCTGCCATTAAAAAAGGAATCATTAGTAAAGCTTATAAAATATTGCATAATAATTATAAGAATCAATCAGCAGAGCTTAGAAAGGATTGGGAAGAGAGATTGGATAAGTAATTCGCAAAGAGACAATAGGGGAATATATGTATAGCTCCCAAATATGCAACAAAGTCTGGAAGATTTAGGCTCTTTGCCTGGAACTGTTTACATAGGTATTTTATACCTCAAGTAGATGCCAAAGAATTTCTCCTCAGGTGGGTAGCAAATGTTGGAGGAGTGATGGGCAGGAAATAGGTGGCTGGTAACATATTTTTTGGGAGTGTGGTGAGCTGGCAGACTTTAGGGATTCCCTGAGGCCCACTCTGACACAGATTATAGGTGAGCAGATTGGATTGACTGGGGAGATGATTTTTTTTTGAGCTATGATACAGAATTGGAATTGCAAACACACCAAAGGTGAATGAACGCCAGGAATACAGGATACTGTGCTGGAAACACTTAATTTATTGACATAAAATAGGTTGAGCGCTTTCTACAGAAGTAAATCTGTCTTCTTCAGAACATCATAGCATGGAATCATGACGCTTATATATCATAATTGAAGTAAAAAGCCCGCCCTGTGGGGTTAAAAACGTTTTGGCTTCAACTGATTTGTTGAGATTGCTGAGGATTGGATGCGGAGTGTGTGCCACATGTGAAACTCTGGAGCTGATAACATCCAGGCAGGATTAAGTCTGAGCAGCAAAGTTCAAGGCAGGCAATCCAAGTTGTTGAAGTCCAGCAGTATAATGCACTCGATGCAATCTACTTTCAGAAGTAGATTGCATCGAGTGCATTATACTGCTGGACTTCAACAACTTGGATTGCCTGCCTTGAACTTTGCTGCTCAGACTTAATCCTGCCTGGATGTTATCAGCTCCAGAGTTTCACATGTGGCACACACTCCGCATCCAATCCTCAGCAATCTCAACAAATCAGTTGAAGCCAAAACGTTTTTAACCCCACAGGGTGGGCTTTTTACTTCAATTATGATATATAAGCGTCATGATTCCATGCTATGATGTTCTGAAGAAGACAGATTTACTTCTGTAGAAAGCGCTCAACCTATTTTATGTCAATAAATTAAGTGTTTCCAGCACAGTATCCTGTATTCCTGGCGTTCATTCACCTTTGGTGTGTTTGCAATTTTGTTGTTTCGCTGGGATTATCATCTTTATTACAGAATTGGAATTGCCTAGACATAGTAAAGCCTTGTTGAGTCTAATTATGGTGGCTGTCAAAAAAGCAGTTACTAGAAAATGGAAATCAAAGTCTAGACCAACTTTACTACAAGTAGTAAATATAGTAACAGACATAAAACAACTGGAATTTGGATCTTTAGAAAAGGGATGGTGCAAACTACATAGGAAAAATGAGAATTGTGGGAATAATATATATGCAGAGAAGGAATGAAGTTTAAGAGGCAGGATTTGAATGAGCCAGATAATGCTTAACTGACGATGACTGGAAATATTATAAGTGATGTATAATGTTTGCAACTACAGTTGTTTCAAGGGTGCCCGTGATATATAATGTTTGCAACTAGTAGTGTCAATGTTGTTTGTTTTTCATTTATATCAATATAAGATTGCCTATGTCATATGTGATAATTTAATACAGATGTCCATTGGGAAAAAAAGAAACACAGATGTGATAAAAGCAATGTGCAGCATTGCTACAGATCAGGATCTATCGGGCACTATCACAAATAATAAACTATAAATATCAGCACAGTCAGAAAAACTTAGAAGATATGCAGATAAATATAAAGGAAAAGTACAAAATAAGCAATTTATTACTGACCCAATAACATTTTACAGAGAAATGGGAAACAAGGCAAAAGGAATTGAAACACTGAGAGAAAAAGAAAAACTAGATACATTTTGGAGAAATATCTACAAAGATCCTGAGGAACATAATAAAGATGCTAAATGGATAGAAGATGTCAAATAAAGAATAATATGTTCAAATGTACAGGATATGAAATGGGATGAAGTAATGGCCAGAGAGATTGAAACAAAGTTAAGAAAGGGATCTAATTGGAAAACCCCAGGCCCAGATGTAGTACCTAACTTCTGGCTAAATGTATTAACATTGTTACATGAAGATTTATCCAAGAGTAAGAACTATTTATATGCACACCCAAACAGACACCTGCCTGGTTAACAACAGGAAAAACAACAATCCTACATAAGAGTGAACCTGCAAGTTACTCTAAAAACTATAGACCAATAACTTGCCTTCCAATGACATATAAACTATACACACTAGAAGTGATGCCAACAGAGTTTATAGTCATTTAGAAGAAAGCTCAATCGTGGCAATAGAACAAAAGGGTAATAAAAGAAAGTCATATGAATCAAGGGATCATTTGCTGTTAAAGTTAAAATGAAGAACTTTAAAAAGGGGTATAATCTGAGTATGGCAAGGATAGACTACAAAGAAGCATTTGACAGTATCCCACATTCATGGATAAAAGAGAGCTTAAAAAAAGTATAAGATACACCTACAGAGATTGATTACATTACAGTGACCATGAAACAGTGGCAAACTACTTTGCAGTTAAGCCATGATAAAGGGCAAATTATTATTCCAGGGATAAAAATTCAAAGGGAATATTCCAGGATGACTCTCTGTCACAGCTTCCCTTTTGTCTTCCCCTTAACCCATTAAGCCATCTACTTAACAGATTATGTCATGGCTGCAATTTGGCTCCCAGAAAACAAAGTGTACAGTCTTCTCATCTTCTTTTTGTAGATGATTTAAAACTGTATAATTTATCAGATGAGGAACTGAAAGCACAACTACAAGTGGTCAAAACTTTTTCAGATGATATAAGAATGTCATTTGGTCTTGATAAATATGCAAAAGCAACCTTTAAAGCAGGAAAGCTGCAGCACCAAAAAAACATCAGATTGGGACAGGAATGTGATGTAAAAGAACTTGAGCAAGAGGGAGTGTATAAATATTTGGGAAATGATGAAGGATCAACAATAAAACATGAACAAATGCAAATAAAACTTAGTAAGGAATATTTTAGAAGACTAAAATTAATACTGAAAACATAACTGATAGGTATAAACAAAGTCCTGGCTATAAACCAATATGCCTATCATATGATATACCTGCTTTTTGCACTCCTAAGGGCTTATGCTATTCTGACCCATAAAATGCTGTGTGTGTGTGTGTGTGTGTGTGTGTGTGTGTGTGTGTGTGTGTGTGTGTGTGTGTGTGTGTGTGTGTGTGTGTGTGTGTGTGTTTGCAGCATACTCCTCATTTTATTAGTCTGTAGATTTGTAGTATTTTAAACTTAATTGTTTAAAGCAGTGCCTACGGGTTTGGTCAGATTTACTCTTTTATCAGAAACCTTAATTTAAAACTGTTCTGCTTCCTTATTCAGCTGAGGTTGCCCCATATGCAGGCAGCAGTTACTCTGCCTTCATCATTGTAGTCATATACTAGCACAACAAATTTAGTTGTATATCAGTCAAAGTACTCTGACAATTAGGAAGGCAAACAGGAACACAAAAGAGCTTTATAAAACACCTGCTGAAGTCATCCTAACAGCATCTAGGTGGCTTTCTTCATCCTGTGAAGAAAATAAATATACTTTCATGTACCGATAAATTTCCTTTTGAGGTTGACTTTCTTTTTCCTTTGACCAGCTAAATGGAATTCTTGTCGTACCTTCACAGCAGCAGAGAGGCTACCCAAACTTAGCCAGCTGTGTCTCTTTATGGAACTGGCACTGGGGGGGGGGTTATTTTAATCTTCCAAGAAAGCAGTTAGAGTTGAAATAAATAATGCAGTTAATTACTGAAAAGACCACAGCTGCTCTCTTACTCAAATGTTTGTATCAGGCATTACCACAATTTTTAAAAGAGCTTTCAGTTGCAATTCCTTATATTTATATTAGAGGTGATCCTTAATAAAAAAATACATTATGGTTAAAAAAGCTAGTCAAGAACAAAACTATATTTTATAGTTTAGCTACCTTTCTATAATTGACTTTGCCATTTCAGTTTTAATACTTAACACTTTAATACTTTTCAAAACAAAAATAAGTATTGTTGCTAAATATGACTATGCTTGTAAAATGTCGTATATGTATATATGCAAATATATTGAGATAGAAGGGAAAATAGTGGAGGAGGTAAACAGCTTCAAATATCTGGGAGGGCTGGGTGAGGAGAAGAGAAGTCTGAATGAGGAGGTCAAGCATCTATATTAGATTATCAAACTTTTAAAAGTTTGAAAATCTAATAAAAAAAAAAAAACACAGAAAAAACTTACCTGAACATTTTAAGCAGGGGGGTAAGCCTCCCCTGCACCCCACATCCCCCACTCTTTAAATATACCAACTCCGAGATCGCACTACAGTACAGGAAATGGAAATCTTCCCATTCTGCACTGTACAGAGATCTCCGTTGAAACGTTCAAACTTTTAAGAGTTTGGTCATATGGTGTCGACCATATGACGTTCAAACTTTTAAAAGTTTGATAACGTAATATAGACCCGAGGTCAAAGCTGGGATCAGAGGGGATGCAGCCAACTAGCACAGTGTGTCAGAGGTAGTGTGTGACAGAAAAATGACAAAAAAGCTGAAAATTAAGGTTACAAAACACTGGTATGGCCAGCACTACTGTATGGTACAGAAACATTGACAGTGAAGGCAGAAAAGCTGAGGAAGCTATGGGTGATGGAAATGAAGTGCTTGAAATGGGTGGTAGGATGCACACTGTGTGACAGACAAAGACATGAGGACATCAGAGCAGAAGCCAAAGTAGCACCAATTGCAGAGAGTGTCAAAGAGAAGAGATTACGGTAGTTCCAGCATGTGAAGAAAAGCAAAAACCCTGGTGAAGAAGATTTAGGACAGACAGGAAGAAGGCAAGAGGAAAAGAGGGCAAGCAGCAAAGAGATGGATGAATTGTGTGTGACAGAAGACCTGTGACAGTTGGGCATGACTGTAGAAGAAAGTAGGTGATTATCATTGAACTGAGAACGATGTGACAGTTGACATGATACCCTCTTTCATTGTAGACAAAATGGGAAAAAGGGAGTCGATGATGATGTATGTATATTTTCACAGATTCATAGATATTCCATGACCACTCATGCCTTCCTAGTACCTTCCCCGAGGCTGAACCTCCTCTCTCCAAGAAGGCCATTCCAGTCAATCTCAGGGTAAATTGGTGGATACTCATCCAGTTGTCTAGGTTATGTTCAAACGAAGATAGTGAGTCTCACTGCTTCACATGCAGGGAATGTTTATTCCAAAGGTTTAAAAGATGTGGGTTATAAAACAGTTTCTCTATTATGTTTTATTTATCTCTTAGTGAAGATTTAAGTCCCTGGCTGTAGTATTAAAGGAGATTTTCAGCTTTTGGAGCTACAGAACATCCAGGAAAAATAAGTCTCTAATGGCACAGTAAGCAAGATGAAAATCTTCCGTTATTCTAAGGCACTGAATAAAGGGATAGAGCCTCTGGCCTCTATTAGTATTTCAGGGACTTTAGGCCCATGACTTTTGGTTAGAGACCTTTGGGGTCTTTCTAATTGATATGTTTAGTGAGATACAACATTTTTACTTCAGAATCTCTAAAGCCCAAAATCTCGAATTTCAAAATAATGAAACCAAAATCTCTAAAGCTCAAAATGTTGAAAACTCAAAATACTGAATCTCATAAAGTTGAAAAAAACACAGGACCCCAACATTTACTATATTCCCGCATAACTACATACGGAAACAAATAAAAGACAAACCATATTACACTTCTTCAAATATAAACAGGAGGGCAAGCCCCCTTGCACCATCCATGTGGGGGGCTGAGCCCCCACACTCTCTACTACTTAAATATATTAACACTGAGATCGCACTACACTTTACTAAGATGCGTTATGTTGTAGTATAGCAAGTTATAAGTGAACATGACTAAGGTTATAACAGGCAGTAATGAAGAACGTAATGGTATGTTTGCCATTTTGTTCTGTGTAGTCCAATCTTGGAGTTGATATATTTAAGTAGCAGGGGGTGTGGGGGTACAGCCCCCCTGCTTATAGTTGGAGAAATGTATTATGTTTCTGTATTTAGCTGTGCTGGAATATAATAAGTGTTTGTGTCCTGTGTTTTTTTCAACATTATGAGATTCAGTGTTTTGAGTTTTCAACATTTTGAGCTTTAGAGATTTTGGTCTCAGTATTTTGAAATTCGAGATTTTGGGCTTTAGAGATTCTAGGATTTCCTGACACCTGCTATCACATGATGGTCAAATGAAAGGGAGACATTAACCTAAGTACCTAGATCCCTGGCCTCACTATATTTTTGTTTTCAAGAGATGTGTTGTCTGTACAGTATGATGATGGGAAGGGGAATTCTACCACAAGTGATGACACTTTTCAGCATTTAATTTGAATTCATTTAAATACACCAAGTGTTTCCTAGGGACAGTTCATTTTGGAGACTTTGGGTATCATATGGTGACTTACCAACAACCCCAGTTTGCAGTCATTTGTTAACTTTGTTCATCAGAGCCATTAGCTCTATCTGTGTGTGATATAATATATATATATATATATATATATATATATATATATACACATATATATGTATACACAGATATATATATATATATATATACATATATTTATACATATATATCACTGAAACATGGGATTTTGCAAAGCAAACCACCCATACAATGAGGACAAATAACTGGGTTTCACTTTATTAACAAACTAAAGGCTCACAGTAGCAGAATTGTAATTGGTTCTGTTGTTTTATATCAGTGTTCTATCATATGTTTGAGATTCGACAGTGTAAGTCCTGAAACTATGATAGTTTAAGTGTGATACATGGGCTGTAACAGTGTACTCAGAAAAACCAGTCATACATGACAAAAGTTTTTTTTTTTGCAAGGGGCCTCTACAGCCCCTGAGTGGCCAAGATCACTGTATCGTGAAGACAAGGCTGGATTTAGCATGTATTTCCATGTAATTGCAATTAAATGCTCTCATTTTTGAAGACTGTACTTACTGACCTCTAACTTACTATGAGACCCCTTTTATATCATATTAATATGTTGCAGAAAGAGACTGGTTTCTGCAGCTATTGCAAGAAACTCAGAAAGCATTTCTTTCAGAACATTTATCATTTTATGTAAGCAGTGTGTGTGTGTGTGCGTCAGAGCTGGTGGAAGCATTGGTCAACGTCTTACCTAAATATGTAAGAACAATTTAAAATTCATATGGCAGGAAGGACTCTGATATGTCTGCAAAGCATGATAGGGATCACAGGGTATTATCCAACTAGAATAAAAGTTAAAGGTAGATTTAGAAGTAAGGGCTAACATACACTAGGCATCCACTTATGCTGACCTGCAATGAATCACCCCTCTGAATGTTGTAATGGTATGTGTCTGACAAAAGTAGATTACTCAGAAAATGATTTATTTATTTTTTATTCCCTCTAGTTAATCTGAAGACTGATCAACTTTTTAGTTCAAAAGGTCTTCTCCACAACTTGTCAAGTGTAGACTTGACTAGGTGCTAACTAGATGAATTAATTTCTGCAAAGCTGAACTCCCAAATTGTTACTTTATAAAGGGAATCACCATTAGTGCATCTTATAAATGTGCACCAGCAGTAATTCCGCCATTAGTGCAGCTTATACGTGTGCATCAGCAGTGATTCCTTTCTAAAGAAATCGTCATTAGTGCATCTTATAAATATGTGCCAGCAGTGATTCCTTTCTAAAGGAAATTGCCATTAGTGCATCTTATAAGTGTGCACCAGCAGTGATTCCTCTCTGTTTGGAGATTTCTCCCGTCCTCATATTTGTGCATCTGTGGATTTGGTATATATATGTTCATGGATGATGTTAGCTTCTCCCACCTTGGGGAAAATGCTTAATATTTTATTTCATCAGAACTCCACTATGACCATTTTTTTTTTCAAGATGAAACCCCGACTAGATATAACTTGATGAGTGAAAGTGGGAGCTGCCTAAATTACACTTTTATTAACCTGAAAATTATTTTATATGACACCAGGTCAGACAGATGAAACGAGAGAGAAACAGAAAGAGACAGAGAAACTGACTACTTCTAACAGCAAGAATCACTTAGTGCATTATTATTTCACATTTTAGGGCAGAATTTAGGCACCGAGTTAAGACAATTAAAAATTAGTCAGTTGTTGGACTAAGCTAATGTATAGCTTAATTGCATCAAGCTGACTGGTCATACCTACCTTATAATGTCCCCCAAAAAAGTATACTTTCTCAATATTTCCATGAATCTAAGCATTTGCAAAATTTTCACTACAATATTTTATAAGTTTATTGTAAAATCATGTGGCTTGTTGGTCTATTAATTTTTTCTATGGTGATTACACCAAATGCTGATAAAATACAGTTGGTGGGCCCCACCTTGCAAAGACAGGAAGCTTT
The DNA here is from genome assembly GCF_019279795.1 of Protopterus annectens. Lineage (NCBI taxonomy): Eukaryota > Metazoa > Chordata > Ceratodontiformes > Protopteridae > Protopterus > Protopterus annectens. Next base: position 60,405,987 of record NC_056738.1, read on the forward strand.
GTTGGGACTATCAAAAACCTAAAACAACACATCTTTTGCATGTTCAAAAGTTTGCAGCAGGCTGGGTAACATCTTAGATTAGTAGTGTTTTACTGGCTGGTGACAACAACAAACCAAAGAAGCAATGCCAGTGGGTCTCCACCCTCTGCCAGGTACACAAATACTATTAGCAATCCAGAGGATTCATTAAATATCAGCATGGAAGCCTGACTGAAAGCTAAGGTTACATTCACTGGTAGTAAGGAGGGCATTGTTAAGGAACTGATGAGACAGCAGTCGTGACAGTAATTTTCAGTTTGAAGCTGATATGGTATTAGTTGTTAATAGCGTAAGACAATATCTTCACCTTTCCAGTCACCTAGGGAGAACACCGGTGAAAGTAGTGAGGGTGTTATTAAATTAGCTTTATTCAGCCAAAAAAGCAGCTTTTTGCTAAAAAAAAAAATGTGTACCATTGCAAATACTAAGTAAATACAAAGAAGTGCACATTTCATAGAAAACAACTCAAGCATGAAAGGTCTGGACAAAAAATAAAACAGCTCCTATTTACTAGCATACTGACAGCTAAGAAACCTAACAAAAGTTATCACCAAAGATAAGAAAACCTACTACTCAACCAATCAAAACATACACACTAGTAATTCTAGACTAATCTGGGCCTTAGTCAATGAACTGTTGAATCCAGGACAAGCTGCACAGTCAACACCAAATGTGCACAAACAAAATTATGCCATAGCAACCGATTCATACCCACTAGATGCAGACAGTACAGTCATTAACCAACCAGTCAGCTAGTCAAGCTCTTGAGGTCCCTACTCAATCAAATAACCTCCTTCAACATTTCTCCTTCCAAATAGTTCCCACAGATACTATCAAAATGACTCCAAACATTAAAGCGTACTACAACTGCCCCTGATAATCTACCCTGCAAATATCTTAAAATAGCTGTGGCTATTGTATATCCAGGTTCAGTTCTGATAGAATGATCCATATCTGAAAATAAGGTCCCCTTGCTATGGAAAATAATTCATTCTTCCACTGCATGCACAAAGGTAGAATCAATACAGATCTTTCAAATTATAGGACAATTGTTGTTTTATCTCCCCTATCAAAAACATTAGAAAATGCATTCACATGCAACTGCTCAGCTATCTAATAGATAACCAGTTTCTGTCTTCAACCCAACACAGCTTCGGTCCTCATCACAGCACAATTACTGATTTGCTGAATTTTGTTAATATTGTCACCTTTCATAAATATGCTAGAAGCTTAGTCTCCACCATTTTCCTAGACAAATCAAAACATTTTGGTATTGTCTCCCTGCAGAAACCCTAACGTAAACTATTATCCTTAGGGCTCATCAACACTTCTCTGCAATAGTTCCATAGCGACCTCTCAAACAGAGCACAAGCTGTGAAATGGAAAAATGATTTATCCATCTTCTTGCTGTAAGTATTGGTGTCCCACAAGGATTTATACTAGGCCCGACACTTTTCAACATATTCATCAATGACCTCTACACTGCTACAAAAAATGCTACCCTTGTTCAATATGCTGATGACTTGATTCTAATCCGTTCAGCCAAATCTCTCTCTAAACTCTAATTCCTAACACAACAATTCTTCTTATTAATTGAAACATGGCTAAATAATTCACAGCTACTTTTAAACCCTAAAAAAACTAAATTACTGCTCTTCACACCAAAATATGTCTCTACCAGAAAAAATATATATATTCATATTGTCTCTGCCAAAGACACCATGATAGAACAAGTAAACCCACTCAAAATTATTGGGTATCCTCATAGATCATCATAGATGACCAGTAGAGATTTGACTACCATATATCACACATGGTTAAAAAAATCATCAAAAACTAGTTACATTATATACAATAAAACCTACCTCACTGACATAGCCAGAAGGTGTATAGCTGCTATTTTCTTATGGCCATCCCTCCTCTATTCTGCCCCAGTTTTCACCAAATGTCAAGTCATACAACTGTCCATACTTAAGCGATATTATAATAAAATAGCCAAATTTGCATAAACTATAACAATAGAAATCACCACTGCCTAGCCCTTAGAGAATAAACTGGTTAGAACCATCACATCAGCATCTCTTTCTCAGCTAACTAAAATACACAGACTTCTTTATTAGCCAGGAAATTGCCCAGCCCATAACAACTTAATGCACTATTACTCCCCCAATAGAATTTTACACTTTAGGGGAAAAATCAGTGATCATTATAAACAAATCATCTAATACTACAAGTGACTCTCTATATTCAAATAGCGTAGCTAAACTGTGGAACCACATCCCACTACCACTGAAATCAATTCTGAATGCAAACTCATTTAAAACATAAATAAACCTTCACCTATCAAATCATCGGATCTGCACCTGTACAGCTCCGTGATCAATTCCTCTGTTATCTTCGGCTTACTTTAATGTCAAACCATTTCTTTTATTTCAGTCTTATACACCACAACTAGTCTTCACCAATGTCTGAATAGTTTTATTAACATTTCACAACTATATACATAGTATTGTGACACTGCCCACCCCAACTTTCACACTGCTAATAAAAATCTTAAAATAGCAATATCTATCTATCTATATATATATATATATATATATATATATATATATATATATATATATAGACTCACTTCATAATCTCAAAATACTGAAATCCCAAATTTCAGTTTTTCGAGACCATGAAATCAAATCCACACAACACAGAAACACCAAAACTGAAGCCCAAAACCACAAAAATTCAAAAGACCTAAAACACAGCACACACCAGACCACACATATACCACAACACCCACATCACAACATAAACAAAAGAACACACATCCACAAACCTACAACATAAATAAGCAGGAGGGCAAGACACCCTGCACCCCCTTGTGGGGGGCCGTGCCCCCCCACACCCCCTACTTATATATACTAACTCCAAGAGCGTACAAACAGTAAAGAAAAGCACACACACATTCTACAGTCCCTCACACACACATCACACATATCGGCACACTCACATACTCTCAAACTCCCACTCAAAACCCTTACAAAACACTCACTTACCTGACATAACACCTAAATCCACACATGGCACCACACACCATCCACATACAATCCCGGACATTATGTAGCTTAAAGCCATAACCGTAAATTCGAGATATTCGAATTTGTGATTATGCACTTTCGCTATTTTCAAACTTCAACTTTATAGTCTTGAGATACTGAAATTCAACATTTCAGTATTTTGAGATTATAAAGTGTTTTTATATATATATATATATATATATATATATATATATATATATATATATATATATATAAACCTGTCTCTGAACCTGCTTTATACTCAGTCTCTTAACTAAAAAACTAACATTTTCTGCCCTGCCTAATTCCTTCCCTCACTTCCATTTCTTTGTATTTCTAAGCACAAAGCATGTTCTAGTGTCCATTTTTGAAAAATGCACTGATACATGTGTAAGTGTACATGTAAAGAGACAGGGCAACATATGGTGCAGCCATCAGATCTCAAAAACACATCTAGACCTCCAGCCAATATAGATGGAGATGAATTGCCGTAAGGTGATATTAACAGAAGTAAGCTCAAGGTATAAAAGGAGTACAGAGTGGGTGAAGCTACAGAAAGGGAGGTAGGAACTGCAAAGGAAAAAAATAAGCTACAGCATAAACTAGCTATCATGTAGGATAGGAAACAGTGGATGTAGAAAGTTAAAATGGTGCCGGAATAAAAAGGACATATTCTCCCTGCCAAATGCACATGAGGAACAAGGGTGAAAATGAAACCATGGATCCCAGGGTCAGCAAAAACTGTATCCTTAGTATGAAGATGAGAAAAATCTCTCTCTCTCTCTCTCTATATATATATATATATATATATATATATATATATATATATATATGTGTGTGTGTACACATAGGGATCCCCTTCTAATACGAAAGGCCATATCATTGAATTTCATTTTCACGAGATGAAAATCATGAAAATGAAATACCTGAATGGTGAATTTTTCTCAGGGCAAGGAAATACTATATTATATTAAATAATATATATAAACAGATATATATATATATATATATATATATATATATACAATTTCTATTTCTTGACCAAGATAGTCTGACTGAACAAAATAGCCCATTTTCAGGGGAATCCAGGGAGAAAAACTCAAACAATAGTAAATGAAATTACAATTTGACAGGTACTGTACAGAAGGTGACTTTGTTTTTAAAATCCTCTGCTCACAGGCAAGGCAGCACACACTGTCAGTAATGTGAAGGACACTGGTAAAATAGTCTATGAAATGGTTTAACTATCTTATTAAAAAACATTCAGAGAAACTAAACAAAAGAAATCAGTATCAGTGACTTCACAGTAAAATTTGATGCTTAGTTTAATAGGTAGTTAAATGGGGGGGTCAGACTACTAGTTTTAACTTTCTTGCAGAAATCATTGTAAGGAAGTGGATATTTTGTATTTTCTGTGATGTTTTTAAGAGGATGGGTAAAAAGGATGGTCTCTACGTACCTAGAAGGGTACTGAAGCATTAAAAGGATCTACTTGGCAATAAGCATAGGTATACAGAAACCAGAAACCCACCTGGGCAGTCTAAAACATCACAACAAGCTCCACAGGCTAAGGAGGAAATTATTAGTCCAAGTCAGGTCCTGAGATCACAAATTGTCACCTCTATAAATGATGGAGCGTTCTATGCCAAATTGTTCATAGCCACTCATATTCAACTACATCACCATTAGATCTCACAACTTCTTAAGCCCACTGATCTTCCCCAAACCTCTCATACAGTGATACTCTACACTTCTCTTACCATACAAATCTTCCACCACACCCACTACACCAAACCCCAAACTCAAACATGCTACTTGTGCACACACTCATCCTTGTATTACTAACAACTGCACTCACTGTAACGACACCTGACAATCCTTCAATTATCTATTTAAAATCTCCCACCTTCCCATGTACAAATCCTCCACAAACACTACTTAGCAACTTCACAACAACACCCCAAAATCTATAACTCCACCAAAACTGAACTATTATCACATAAATATTTTCATTCACCTACTTCACCACACATATTGCTGAAACACTCACAAACACCTAATAAATATTTTTGGGCTACAGCTCGCAAAAAGACAAACCTTCATCTATGCGGTGACATACACCCCAACCCAAGCCTAAGTTCTACCCAACAAAGCCTGTCCATTCCACAAATAAAACCCCAGGCAACACTAAATCTCAACACCCTGCCATTCAACAATATACCCAAAAGTAGATCAGACATCCTTCTTCTTAACATAAATCTCAAAAGCCTACTAAACAAAATACATGAATTCCATGCCACCACTCATGGTACTGCTATCCTAACTGAAACCTGGCTTAAACCCCACATAAACAGCAACAAAATCATATCCCATGGGTATAACATTCTCAGACAAGATAGAATAAAAAAGCAAGGTGGAGGTGTAGCAAAATTATATAAGGACTTGCTTAACTTTGAGCAACTACAAGTACACCCCCCAGACCTTAATAACACTGAACTACTAGTCTCAAGCCTAAAAATTAACAACAATAAACATATAATCCTATTAGCAGCATACATCTCACCCAACAATAACTCTTCTACTGTAGAAAACCTACTCTCCTGGGCATCCACTACATTTAGCCAAGAAACCATTATAGTTGGAGACTTCAGTACTGATTGGCAAACTTATTCCTCTGAAAACCCCTCCAACTACATGAACTTACATGGTTTCACCCACCTAATACAAAAACCCACCAAAGTAGACAAAAATAGCAACAAAAAATCAATTCTTGACTGGATCCTAATAAACAAACCCTCACTTATCTATCATTCAGGTTGTCTGCCAGACAGCCTCAGTGATCACCTACTAACCTATCTGGTAAGGCACCACAACTCTCTCACAAAAACTATATCATATAAACAAGTATGTACTACAAAAATCTTCTTCACCAACACTTTTAAACAACTGCTCCAAAACCGCAACTGGTCCCCACTTAAAAACCTCCCATTAGATGAGGCAGTCCAATAATTCAACAATAGATTTCTTGATATACTAAATACCATGGTCATTACTTGACAAATTATATATAAAGCAAATTACTTTCTATGGCTCAAAAACAACTACTAAACAAAGGGACAAACTGTGGTACCAATATTAGGCCAAGAAAACCAAAGCCTCACTTGATAACTACTGTCACGTAAGAAATATTTGCAAACAACAAACCAAGATTGATAAAAAACTATGCAACACAAACATCAAAATAATCCACAAAAATTCTGGGGAGCTGTCAAACAACTTATACACACTGGTCATTTTTCCACCCCATTTCCAAATACCAATAACTCAGTTGAGAGTATAGCATCCCAGTTTAACTCTTTTTTCATAAACTCTATACTCTCACTAATAAGAAACAAAACCTATAACCAAAGACACCCCAACCTTACTCTCCCTCAAACCTATCCAAATAGACAAAATAAAGAAACTACTGAAGAAGCTAAAACCTACAACTCTCGCTGCTGACAAACTACCAAATGAAACTTCAAACTAGCAGCCGATGTCATCTGTTACCCAGTATCATTTCTGATGATCCATCTCAGAACAATACATACCAAATATTTGGAAAATTTCATACGTAACTCAGGCTAACTCAAACTCTTTCCCCAACCTCTATTCTGTGGTACATAAAATGTTTACCAAAAATGTATTCTGTGTTACTAAAAAACCTAACTGTATATAAAATTTTAACAACAAGTTCTTGTATTTTACTTGATAAACACTACTGTATAGTTTTCCACTGTATAGTTTGCTTTTAAATGTTCTGTATAAATTCTTGTGCTGTTACACTATGTACTTGTATGTATGTATGTGGAGCGTTTTTCCCCAGGCCTCCACTGAAAATGGGCAACTAGTCCAGTCAGACTTCCCCAGTAAGCAAATGTTAAATAAATAAAAATAAAATAAATAAACAGGGCGCAGGACACAAGTCAAGAGAGAGCACTGACTAAGGTTTCACCATAGTGCTGGTGGGTTGTCATAAGACAACAGATGTTCCAGATTTCTGCCAGACGCCAGTATCCTGTTGTAGTGGAGGGAAATGAAACCATTACTATGAAGACCTAACCACTGTTAAGCTTGCATTTCCTAGAAAAGGGCATTTCTTGCCCAGGTAGTCCACTTCAGGTAAGACCATGGAAGAGGAGTAAGTAAACAAAAGGGTGGCAGCATTTTATGATATCCCCTACAGAGATTCTAATAAGAAGTAATTAAAATGGCATAGGACCTCACTTGCATGTAATTATATGTAGCCAGACAAGAAGAAAACATGAAGATGGCACTATAGATATGACCTAATCAGTCCCTGATGTTTTCAGTGGAGGCTGGTGAGACGGCTGCTTTAGGGGGAAAAGCTGTGCAACAGCAGTGTGCCTGGCTATGAGCCACAGCTGTTGAAATGTTCTACGCTTATTATGAAAGCACATCTGTTATGGACACAAAGGAAGAGTTGTAACATCTATAGCATCACATCCTACCCCACACGATTTGAAGGAAGTAGCAGATGATGCTTCAGAGTCTTAAGGGTCAGATAAGTTAACACAGCGTATGTGCAACTTTTACTGGCTTAACATTAGGAAAATATGAGCAGTACTAAAAAGCGGACAAGTCAGGAGACAAAGCCAGGATTTTTCTAATACCTTTTCTTCTCACTGAGGAACCATTTCAGAAGGTGGGCGTAGACACTGTGTAGTCAGGCAGAACCTCAAGCCGTAAAGATGGACTGTGCTGCCAAATACCTTGAACTGGTGGCTTTGTCTTCTGTTGAGACAGAGATAGTGGGTAATGCTTTGTTAGATATTCTCAGCAGAATGTGAGTTTCATTAAAAAATTCCAACGGATAGGAGTACTAATTTCACAACAGATCTGCGGATCTGTTCATGGAAATACTGCATTGCAGGGTAATGTAGTTAAAGTCTATCCCCTCTGCCATCCTCAAAGAAATGGTCTAGTGGAGGTTTAATTCCACCCTCAAATCCATGTGAAGGACATTTGCAGAACAGTTTAAAATGGTATAGGATGAACACCTGCCTTATCTTTTCTTTGCATGCAGCAAAGATTCCCAGGAGGCCATGGTGGCTTTAGTGAGATTGTTTATGACTATGGGGTAAGGGTAATCTTAGATATTTGATCTGTTAATGTGAATATAATTCTTACAGGAAGATTGCTGAGGATTATCTAATAAACGTCAGGACAACGCTTACAGGGCTCGTGGTACTAGGAGAGAAACACTCACCCTCCCATTTCCTGTTGTGTTTTCTAAACTTGGTTGCTTTTGAGCTATCCACCCCTTCTGTAAATTCAGCTTTATACGCCCTCCCCATCTTATTTCATCTACTCACCCTACTGGGCACTGAAAGATCAAACTGGAAAGGCCTTCCTCTTAGACTTTTAAAGCCTATGTCAGTGTCTGTTTCTTATCACCCCACTCGTTTAGAGCACACTGCAATATTCAGTGTCACTCCCTTCATTCCATCTTAATTTTAAAATCTGTAGCATCTGGGACTAGACTACCAATTACTGAAGAGCTTGGAAACTGCTTTTCAGGAATCAGCTTGGGATTGGTGGTTATATTTTGCTACCAGTGAGAAAAGGAGCAGAGGGGAACATTATATTATTTCTGAAGACTGATGTTGTATTTTCAAATTATTTATTGCATTTTTCGGCATTTTATCAATATCAAGTGTATTTGCTTTTCCTTGGTTGAGCTGCTGATGATATACTTTGAAGTTGCCTTGTAAGTAGTCACTGCTGTTTCCTTGCTTTATTTGTGCATCTCACTAATATTTTTACTAAAAATGCTTTCCCTGTCACTGTTACTGCTATTAAACTGTTTCCCTTGAAATCATCTTTTGTAAGGGATTTTAGCTAGTTGTTTGAGTTGGTTTGTAGTAGCATTTCATTTTTGGGATTCCTCTCTCTGTGTTTTTATATTAGGAGAACTGGGATTATTAATCTTGTGGCAGGAGGTGTTTGCCTGGTCTATCTGAATGGGAAAACACACAAAGGGGTCCAAGCCTAGTTGTTTTATTGGCCACAGGGCTCAGTAGTCAGTTTTCTGTTTTATTCAGTGCTGGTATAAATCTGGCACATTTGTGTAGGGCTGCTCACTTTGCAGTGGTGGTCGGCAATGCCCTGTATGGAAGCAAATGCTCCTTATAGAACTGTCCATAAAACTGTAATCAGTGAGGATAGAGCAAAAATCGTGCGCCTCAACAAGCTTACAGCAGCTAGTTCATACGTTGAGTGGCAATACCAATAAATTTAGTAAACTTTAGTATTTTATAGCCTAGTCTGCCCCAGCATACCTCTCAATCTCTTACTGCATGAAATCTGGACAAAGCCTGACAAAATGGGGGAGGGGGGGACAAAGACCTGAAAATAGGGACAGATTTTAAATATTGCTCTTATAAAGTTAGAAAGTTGCAAGAGTAACACGGTTTGTGTTAATATACATTTTCTGAAGGATTTGAAGTGTAAAACTCAAATGTATCATTATTTGGTGACTTCATTCCTCAGATCATCCCTGTGATTTATCAGAAAATCACAAATTTTATGAAAAATAGAACAAAAATATGAGGCAAAAATCTGGACAGTTGAGAGGTATGTACCCCGGTAAAGCACCCTGAATAGCCTTCTTTAAGTCTTAGTATGCCACACTCTTGCAGTTCACCTGTTAAAGGACCAGACAATGTGGAAATGCAATTTTCTAACTTGTCTGCAGCCAGCTTGGTGGATATGGGTATTCAGAGACAATGTAGCAATTGTATCATGTTTACTGACAGCCACTTAATCCTTAAAGGAGCAGATACAGTATATAAGAGGTGTACATAGACAATGTCACTAGTGGCTAAACTCTTGCATACAAGCACACATCAGGTTGTCAAAACCATGCATGGAACACCTTCCACACATAGCAGACAGCACACACATAGACCACTGTATTCTGAGGTACTTAAATACAGGTTTCTTAAACAACAAAGACCTCCTAGACCACCCACTGACAAAGTGCATCCTCATTAAACCCAAAAGCACTCAAAAAATAACATCTACTGCCATACAGACAGCCACACTAATGGATCTCCAAATACAAAGTCCATAAGGCAAACAGGCACTCTTTCCAGGACTGTAATCATAAGGGACTCCATTGTAAGACATACTGAATTACTGATGCCCCTCTAACCAGGATGAACAAGGAGAAAATAAGAGTTAGTTGCCTATCTAGAGCCAGGATCTGCCAAATTATGCATGCGCTCAAGTCATTACCCCACAGTTACAGTATGATTCCATCATAGTCCTTGTAGGTGTAAATGACATCAGACATACCCCCTGGGATATATCAAAAGAGACATTATGGAGCTTTTAGATTATGTATCTCAGGCTGGTATGGAGCATAACACTGAGCAGCATATTACTTTCACCAAGAATGATACCACAATCCAATCAAAAGATGATTGATTTTAGTAATTTCAGAGTTTCTGGTATCATTCTAAGGGGGTTCCATATTTGTCAACATGAGAGGACATGGTTAGTAGACTATATTGCTTTGCCAGGAATGGCTTACACCTGTTCCCTCTAGGCTTTAAAATGCTATCTAAAACTTTATCCACCCCAAAAGATCCATTATAGGCAATGTCAAAATGACAAACCTACCAGCACAGCAAAATTGTCTCAGCTGAACCTCATGGTGTTACTGCTCAGTGCCAGGAGACTAAGCAAAAACCTACACTCCCTCCTTGCCCTCCTCACCATGGAGAATATAGAGATCTATGCAGTTACCAGGACATGGTTTAAACCCACAGAGAGTACCCTGGTAGTGCACAGTTTCAGTGATTTCCACACTTTTAGACTAGTAGCTAATACAAACGGGGCTAAAGGTGGAGGCGTCTTGATACACATCAGTAACAAGAATACCTCTAGGCTGGTTACACCGGTTGACAGACTGGAGTTTCTTCATGTGTAGATCAAAATAGATAAAATCCTATACAATATCCTAGCTAGCTACAGGTCACCCTTCATGTCCCAAGAGATTCATACTGCATGCTCCGCAAGTGGTGTGGACCAGAGTTTTAGACTTGGCTCTTGTGGGATCTGAACCAGACTGATCCAAGGGCTTGGAAACTTTTTGGGTGGAGCCGAACCCAAAACAGATGAAGGAGAATGATCAGGAACCATTTCCCAGACTCCTTGCCTTTAACATACAATTCCCCCTTAGTCTTCACAGAAGATTTTTTAGAACGAGCGGAGCTCCAGTTGAAGAAGACGAAGGAAGCAACCCTTTCAGCACCAGCTAGTTATGGCATTCAGCCAGCACCCAGTGATTAAATCCTGCACAGATTTCACATTCCACCTCATGGTGTGCCAGTCCAAGGCAATAGATGCATTCCTTATGGGCATTTGAATTGGGGATCTTATGCCCACAGGAAAAACATTTTTTAAAACAAGTAAGCTTGTTGGCCGTATTGAAAAAAGCTACTCAGGAAAGAATGCAGACAAGCAGAATACCAGGAAAGGTATAAAAGGGGAGAAAATGGAAAAACCAACAATGATACAAGAGATGTACCCAAGGCCAAGGCCTTTGATACCATTCCCCACTCAGGAATTATTGATAAACTCACTAAACTAGGCATCAACCCCTATATCACTAGGTGGGTTGCAAATTGGCTCACAGACAGAACCCACAGTGTAAAAGTAGTGGACTCCAAGTCAGACTGCTGTCCAGTCACGGGTGGAGTCCCAGAGGGATCGGTCCTGGGTCCTCTCCTGTTTTGCATCTACTTCTCAGAAGTCCAGGCCAAGACAGAGGGACTCTGACTGACCAAGTTCACAAGCTGCAAACTGCGAGCCATTATTAACTCCCCGAGTGATTTAGACATCCTACAGAAAGGCCTCACTGAAACCAATGACTGGTGTCAAAACCATGGCCTTAAGCTTAATGCCAAAAAATGCATTGTCATCCCCTTTGGAAAAAAACTCAGTTCCCACTAATTACCACATCAATGGGAGCCCACTGAACACTGAAGGCGTTATAAGAGATCTGAGGAAAAAGGTTGACAGCAACCTCACCTTTGGCCACCACAGTGCCACTGTAGTCAGAAAGTCCTTCTATGTGGCACATCTCATTACCAAGGGGTTTGCATCCAGGAAGAAAGAGTTCATCATCTCTCTCTACTCTTCACTCATTAGGCCAATCATCAAGTATAATGTCCCATTTGGCATGTACCTCACTAGATACATGCAACAGCTGGAAAGGCCACAAAAGTACCTCATGAAGAGGATCCTAGGCCTTAAACACATGTCCTACACGGACAGACTCAAAAACCTCCAGCTATTCTCTGTCTCATATCATCTACTAAGAGGCAATCTCTGCTTGACTTACAAAGTCATGTCTGACCCAGCTCTGTTAGAAATGCTACATCTAAAGAAATCCCAATCTCTCCACTCTACATGCTCCAGAGACCTCAACCTCATTACCGCAATCAACAGAACATGCTGGAGGGACAGGTTCATAACTCAGAGACTGTCCATGTTCTGGAATAGACTTCCCATACATGTCAAGCAGAGCACCTCACTGGCCCTCTTCAAGAGAAATCTTGATGAGTGGATGGGAAATAGAAAGTTCACCCTGGGGATCACTGAAGGGGCTCTACTTGATAGAGGTATTGGGAACTAACGTCAGACAGCACAATGCCAGGGCACTTCTATGGGCAAGGTTTGTATAGGCTTCAGGGCCATTAGCCTAGTACACACCTATGAACCTTAGACCCGATGCTTACTATCCAACCGAGCATCCTACTCATACAGGACTATAATTACCCCTCATTAGACTGGGAATCATACATAGCTTCAAATCTGCAGGCACAAAGGCTCTTGGTCATAAATATAAACACCCTTGTCCAGTTAGGGCAAACACCCATGACAGGATCAAACATATTGGACTTTGTACTCACAAATATGGGAGAATGCTGCATTTCCCCCTCAATGTCACATCCTCCTTGGTAAGGTCCAGTCATAAAGCTGTCTCCTTTGAAATCAAAATCAACTCAGTAACCCCAGTAAAACCAGTAACAGTTAGAAAGCATTCAAAGGCAAACTACCTTTCAGAATTGTTCACTGAAACCCTGTACTGCCATGTCAATGGCTGCATAGAAGCTGTTGTACATACCAGAGGTAAGCCCAAAAATTAACTCCAAAAACAAATCAGCCTGGTGGCATCCCAGATTAAACAAGATTTACAACAGAAGAAAAAAATCATGGTTATAATCAGTAATTGTAACTCTCCATAAAGATAAGAACTCTGTCATCAAACTAAACAGGCAACTAAGGGGGCTAATTAACATCCAATAAAGTCAATTTTGAGGTTAAGATAGCCTTCCAGGCAAAAGATAACCACACGGCCTTCTTCAGCTATGTCAGAAACCTCAAAGGCAACACATGGCAGTGTGCAGAGCTGGGGGTTAATGGTGTCACATTCACTGAGATGGGCAATATAGTAAATTTGCTGGCTAACAAATTCAGTTCCAACTTTTTTTTTTTTTTTTAAAAACCAAAGAGGACCAACTATGGCTTAAACTATAATAGCTTTAATAAAACAAAAAAGGAGAGTAAGCGCTTTCACAACTTCCCAAGATCTTTGGTCTTTTGAAAAATATTGTTTTACTTATAGAGGACCTTTGCTTAGTTCCTGATCTTTTTTTGTCAGTTCCAACTTTACCTCTCATTCACCCTCCAAGAAATACCCCCAAACATAACCCCTCCAACATAAATAAAGAGCATATCCTGGCTACACTCATTTAGGTCAAGAACACCCAATAATATCCCAGGATGCCTCCTGAATTCTCTAAAATATGATTTATCAGGGCCACTAGAGTCACTATTTAACTACAGTCTCAAAACAGGCTTTGTGCCATGAGACTGGAGGACTGTAGAGATCATCTTTCTTCATAAGGACAGACCAACGGCAGATCCCAGAAACTACAGATCATTAGTCTGTCTAGTCTTATCTGCAAAGCCATAGAAATAATTAGCATGGAAATTATCAACAAACATATTGGAGAGCTCCATCCCAGTCTGGCTTCATCAAAGGAAGATTATGCCTACTGAACCCAGTGGACTTCTTTGAAAAAGTCATCAAGGCAATGAATGAGGGAAGAATGGTGCATACTGCTGCTTTGATTTGGCTAAGGCATTTGATATAATATTCCACTTGGGCATTGTTGACAAACTGACAGAATTAGGCATATCCCCCATATAATGCACTAAATAACTAGCTGCCTCATGGATAGGACCCAAGAGATTAAGATCAGTAGACCACCTCCACAAAGAGGCCAGTTACCAGTGGAGTCCCTCAGGACTCCATGCTGGGCCCACTCCTCTTTGGCATTTACTTCTCGGAAGTCAAAGCCAATGTCAAAAGCCTCTGGCTGACCAAGTTCATAGATGGTTGCAAACTGGGAGCAGTAACAGAACCACACCTCACAAGATGCAAACACCATGCAGGAAGGTATAATACGGACAAATTACTGGTGTCAAAGCCAAGGCTTAAACTCAGTGTTGATAAATGTACAATAGTATATTTTGGGAAGTCAGCCACCCTGGAAAACTACATTATCAATAAAACACCCCTAGGAGTTGGCTGACTAGTCAGGGATCTGAGAACTCATATATATATATATATATATATATATATATATATATATAGTAATCTAGCCTTTGACCGACATGCATCTAAGGTAGTAAGAAAATCCTTCTCTTGCTCAAATAATAAGTAAGGACAAAGCATCTAGGTCCAGGGAACACATCATACCACTATACGCATCCCTTATCAGACCCATCATAGAGTATAATGTCTCCTTCAGTATGTAGCTGACTAGACATATGCAGCAAAAGGAATGACTGCAAAGGTTCCTTACAAAATCGCCTCAAAGCCCTATCACTGTACTCAGACTCCTGCAGACTACTGTAAGGAAATCTATGCCTGTTTTACAAGGCATCCTTGGGCCCTGCTCTGATGAAACTTCTGCACATCTGCAAAGCAAATAGCATCAGAACTACTAGATCCAAAGAACTAAATTTTGCTTGCAACATAAACAGGACATGTCAGAGAGACAGATCTTTATCTCACAGAATTCCCATTCTCTGGAATAGGCTCCCCATCCATGTGAAACAAAGTCCCTCCCTAACCCTATTTAACAGTAAATTGGGCCATTGGACAGGAAATCGGAAATTCACCCCTGTTCTGGCTCCTATGTTTCTCTGAAGGACAGAGGCAGCTAGTAAACCATGTTATAACCAAAAATCACCCCTTTATAAATGTCTAAAACATAAAACTTGTGGGTCATATTTGTGTTGCACGGCTAGACTTATAAGGGTCCTAATAGCCTAGTATATACCGATGAACCAATGAGCCTATGATCACCTATGTAGCAGGAAAAGTTTTGGTGTGACAACAGGTCTGCAGTCTGGGAATATACCCCAGATCTAATATTCCTACATTTCCCAGGACAGAAGGTGATGTTGTCATTTTCTAATAAAATTACTTGCAGGCAGCATGGAAGATCTTTTCACCATTGTATAAAAAATAAAAATTGTGTAGTAAACCTTTTGCCAGATCCATTGGCATGAACTGATGAAGACCTGATTGACACCTAAGTGACCTGTGTTCAAACAGCAGTTCAGGTACCTGTTGGAACATCATGAGAATAAAGAGGAATGGCACAGCTTTGTCAGCTTGCTCTCTTTGAGAGGGAGGGGGTAGAGGAACAGGTTCTGGAGCTGCATATGCAGAATCTCCATTGGAGACTGAGGATCCCCTGGATGTGCAGGCTTTGTGCTGAAGGTTATAGGTCATTTGCAAAAATGAGTGACATGCTCTTGCTTAACCCCACTGTACTCTTCACCCTGAGGCAATACTAGGCATATGCAGATGGATTAAGGCCTAAAAAGCTCAAACTTCCGGTGTGAGATATGTGATGGGTCTTCTCTCTGGTGCTTAAATCCCACCCCTGGAAGAAAAAAAATTAAGGCCTGAAAAGCTCAAAGTTCCTGGCCTCAGATAGGTGATGGTGCCTTTCTCTGGTGCTTAGATCCCACCCCTGGAAGAACCAAATGGACCATAGGGCTTTTGCCAACCAAGGAAACAAATGGGTTAATGGAGTGAGTGGAGAGATGGGAACCTGATGGTCACCAAGCAAGGAAGAAAAAATAACATAAAAATGCAGTGAAATTGCCAGGTAGGTAGTAGAAACACAAACTATAACATGTAAACATTATACTGGTAGTGCAGAGGAATAAGGCTACAAGCTGCTTCCTGTAGGGCAGGGTTCGATTTACTCAGCATCCATTTGTCTACCATGTGACTAAGCAAGTCACTTAACCAAACAAAGCTCTGGGACTACTGAAAAATTGGGCTAGACTCTTTAATAATCTTCTGGACTGTGTGGCTTGTAACAACCTGTGAACCTACAACACACTTGTATTTAGTATATACAGTTAATCAGTAGTGAAAACAGACGGGGCTTCTTGGACCTTCTTCATGTGGCTCAGTCTGACCCCTCACTAAACTAGGCAATGCTATCAAAGCAGCAATCACTCATGCAGGATAAGAAATCTGAGGAGTATCATGTCAGTTTGGAGATGTTCTCTGGTAAGCCAGGATTCACTCAACTGGTGAAATATCATGTGAGCAGAGACACCCAATAACCAATTAGCTAGATTGCCTACAGGGTAATTCAGTAAGTCAAGCAAACCATGAAGGAGGAACTGCAGATGTTACATCTGGAGGTAATCTAACAATTCAACAGTAGTTGAGTGTTACTAGTGGTGATCGTGTCAAAAATGTGATTGTGTCACAAAGGTTGTGCACAGACTGTAGAAAACTAACTAATCAGACAAAGTCCGATGCTTACCCTTCTCCCAAGGCATCTGAGTTCTTAGAGGCTGGCTGCGGCCAAGTATCTAGCTTCTATTGATTTCACCAAGAGCTACTACTGGCAATAATGCCTGTCATCCACAGCCAGGGTGAGCTCAGCTTTTTCTACTACTTTTGAATTGCATGAATTCACTAAAATTCCATATGGCAACAATATGCAAAGTTTTTTTGTACAGAATGTCAGATATCATGATTTCCGCTCTTGAAAGATGTTCAATTACCAGACAAAAAAAATGCCAGGAGGGTGATGCTTGAATATGTGCATACATTTTAAATACACTGACTATAATTTCTATTGTGTGGCCAAAAAATCAGTTCATGGTTTGAAGAAGTCCCACACATAATTATAAGAAAACGCTATATTGTCAATGACCAAAATGCCTCCCTCTGATGTTCTTCCATAGTGCCTCTCAAAATGTGCTCAGCCACTGATCTTCAGAACTATTTTTCTGGGGTCACCTACCCTGCCCTAGTCACATCCTGGCAGAGGCCGAATGTGGGGGGGCTATGCCAGCCACCCCCCAACTATATATACTAACTCCAGGATTGCACTACAATGGGGAAAAGGGCATATACCTTTTACATGCCTTACAGTACTCTACACAGCGCCAGTACTTCACTTCAGTGAAATGAGATTCGGTGAAATGAGTTTACAGTAATGAGTTTATAGTAATTTAAGCTTTCAGCGATTTGGTCAGGGTGAATATTGGGCTACTTCATATGACCTAAATTTCATTTGACTGAAATTCATTTGACTGAGACCAAAACACTGAAAGTTCAAAAGACTGAAAACTCATTTGACTGAAACTCATAACACTGACACATTAAAGTATACGGTATATGCCCTTTTCCCCACTGTAGTGCGATCCTGGAGTTACTATATATAGTTAGGAGGGGTGTCGGAGCCAGGGGTATAGCTAGGATTTTCAAATTTGTACTCACAGCTCTCAAACTGCTACCCCCCTCCCCAGCCAAGCTACGGCCATTCTCGTAATTCACGGTTCACTCTTTTAGTGTCGATGAAGAGGCATTCATTCTAATGCCTCTTCAGTAATATAATATAAATTCACTCAAACTTGGTTCCTTGAATTGAAAATTAACCTGAAATGTCAGTTCTTTGAAAAATGCAGCATGGTAGTTGGGGTAGAGAATTTATGCTTTTGTTTTCTGTAACTAAGGTACAGGTTTTGAGTCTGAGTAAATTACTAACCACCTGCTACCCCTAACTAAGATGTTTCATTCACACACACACACCCCTACAGTACCTACCTCTTAGTGCAAGAAATATGGACAAAGCCTAAAATAAACAGGGACAGATATTAAATAATGCTCTCGTGAACTTAGAAAGTTGCTAGAACAGGATTTGTGCTAGTATGAGAAAGTTGCTAGAATAACAGGATTTGTGCTAGTATGAATTTTTCTAAAGGACATGAAGTCTGAAACTCAAATGTCTGTCATTATTTAGCAACTTCAGCCTTCAATGATTTTCTAGAAAATCACAAAATTTATGAGGAACAGACAAAAAATATGGGGCAAAAATGTGGACATTCTGCAAAATTTGGACAGTTGAGAGGTATGCTACCTACCTAACACACACACACACACACACACACACACACACACACACACACACACACAAAAAAAAACCTCTCAACCTCTTAGAGCAACAAACTCATAAATAAAACTGAGGCAAAGGCCCAAAAATAAGGACATTTTTTTAAATATTGCTCTTATAAACTTAGAAAAGATAATAGAATAGTAGTAGGTCTTGCATTTCTGAAAGGTATGAAATCTGAAACTCAAATGTCTGCCATTATTTTCTAACTTCAGTCTTTAACAATTTGCCACTAATTTGCCAGAAAACCACAATTTTATGAAAAACGGACCAAAAATGTGATGCAAAAATATAAAATTGCCAGACAATACAGCTGGGAACCTGTCAAAGAAGGGACACCATTTTAATATGAGCACAGTTAACTTAGAGCAGCTAACAAAATTAGAGAATCTACATGCATTTCTGAAATAAAAGTAATGTATAACTCTGATCATTACAGTTATTTATAAAAAGTAAACCCTCCACGTTTTCTTCCAAAATTTCTATTTTTCAGAGTGATTATTAGGGGGAGAGCAACATTTTGAGCCAAAATTGGGGACAGTTGAGAGGTTTGGATATTCCTAATTCTATAAAGTGATTTATTTGCACATACCTCTCAACCTCTTAATGCAGGAAATCTGGACAAAGCCAAATATATTGGGGGAACATACAAACAGTACTAAAAATTTACCTTGTATAAACTTAAGACAGTTAATAGAATATCAGGTCTTGCTTTAGCATGCATTTTTCTGAAGATTATGACGTCTGAAACAACGTTGGTCATTTAGTGACTTCATTCCTAAATGATTTGCCAGAAAAGTTTTATTGTGCATTTTACAGCACGAACACCAATAAATATCTGTTAAACAAAGCAATGCAGTCTCACAATGAAACTAGCCTTAGCATTAAAACTTCTCTGTCCTTGAAACTCACATTCATTGAGACAGCATTGAAACCCACATTCAAAGAAAATACATTTTGCCAGTGGCAGATAAAGATTAACTTTGGGCTGTTTTCAAATCATAGGCCCCTTGCACATGAAACATACACATGCTCTTTGATACACCTTCCATCATAAAAGTCTACTCAAACATCTACAGTCCACCAGTATCAGTAAATATGCACAATCTCTGAACTAGTAAAAGCCATCTACATAATTCCACATTAGAGAAATCTGTAACTAATGAAGAGGCTGCTGCTAGCAAACAACTTTATATTTCATGGTTTCATCTACAAATAATGTGCCTGTTGCCCTTGAGGAATAAATTGCCTATGTTGCATTAAAAACAATGATACGCTAGTAATATTGCAATAGAGAATGGATGGCAAACTGATAACAGGTTCATAGTTGCTACTAGATATCTTCGCCAAAACAGGCTACAGCATCCACCCCCCTTTACAACACAGTACAGTATCAGCAATGCATCTACCTACTGTGGGAAAAAAACCACAACCTTCTGCATCAAAAGCAAGTACACTACCTGTTGTGCTATTAACAGTACAAGCAAAAGCATAAGCAGCACTAAACTTAAGTTCCCCTGCAGCTCTCAGCTCCTTGTAAAATGTCGACAATCAGCTGTATCTCTGAACTTTGCAGCACAAGAAATCTGGAAAAAGCCAACATTTATTGGGGGGGCAAAAGCTCAAAAAACAGGGACACATTTTAAACATTGCTTGTATAATTTTGGAAAGTTGCTAGAATAAAATGCTGCATTATCACCATGCATGTCTTGAACCCAGAACCATATGCACTATAGTCAGTGCAACATACCACTATGCTAAATCAGCAGTTTGAAAAATAGGAAGACAAACTTAATAGCTATCATTTAGATAGCTCTCAACCTCTTAGCACAAACAACCTGGACAAACAAAGCCAATAATGAGGGAATACAAGTTCAATTCTCACTTCACACCTTAGCACAAACAGCCTGGACAAACAAGAAAAAACAATAATGGGAGAAATACAACTTCAGTTCTCACTTCTCATCATAGCTCACAACCATTATAAAAGCAAATCTGAAGATAGTTCAGAAATGGTGGTGGTTAGGGACTTTAGGCTTTTCTTACCCTGAAGCAAAGGTAGAGGGTTTGAGCCTGAACACCTATAACCAGCTGGTGTATTATGTGGGGGCATTCACACACACACACACACACACACACACACACACACACACACACACACACACACACACACACACACACACACACTTTGAATAAAATAATTGCGTGATCATTCACACACTAAAGCCTTCACATAATACACTTGAATAAAGCCTTACTACACTTGAATCGTTCACACATTCAAAATTGCGATTGTTCAAAGCCACCAACACATACACTGTGCACTTACTTCAAATTCAATTGATTGCCTTCCAACTCAGATAATCCATTTGCTTTGTTTCCTGCTCTTGCCTTCCAACTCCATTTGCTTGCTTTGGTCTTGCCTTCCAACTCCATTTGCTTGCTTTGGTTCCCACTCACAGCCAGCCAGCCGGACATGATGTGAGCTCACTTCTGACTGGCTGGTATCCTCCTTAAAGAGCCAGCACCTCCTTAAAAAGGAAGGAAGAAATATGTACGTACGTTTGTTTTTTTTTTCAAAAATGCTACCCCCCCTTCTAAAATAGTTGTACTGAAATCAGTACAGTGCGTATGCCTCCCGGCGTCCCTGGTCGGAGCAACCCACATAGTTTAGGTAAATATTGTTTTCTGCAAAGAGTTATTCATTGCAGTTATAAATATCCATGTGTATGGTTTAAAATGTATAAGGTATGTGGGGGCTTCACCCCCCACACCCTCTTACTATATATACTAACTTCAGGATCGCACTACAGTGGGCAACTAGTAATTAACAGTATTACACACGCACAGAGATAGCAAACCTGCTAGTGGACAGACCTGGCAAAAATTTCACTCCCTTATTCCATCCAAACTTATCACAAACCTTGCCACAAACTTCCCCACACCCTATATATCCAAAAACAGATAATTAAACCCTTGTCTAAGGCAAAAAACACAGCCTCTATGCGACTATAAGGCATCCCAGACTGTCTTCTAAACAAACTAAAAAATGAATTAGCATCACCATTAAGTGCCCTATTCAATCACAGCCTAACCACAGGTTTTGTTCCTGCAGAATGGTGAACGGCAACAGTTACTCCCCTCCACAAAGGCGGCTTAGCAACAGACCCAGGGAATTATAGACCCATACGTCTGACCAGCCTCATCTGTAAAGCCATGGAACATATCATCATGGACCTCATAAAGAAAGACATAGGCAACCTCCAAACCCTGGATCCAACCCAATTCAGCTTTGTCAACAGCAGATCCTGCCTTTTAAACCTGATAGATTTGTTTGAAAATGTGACCGAGGCCATTGACAAGGGCAAATCTGTGCACACAGTACACTTTGATTTGGCAAAGGCCTTTGACACAATCCCACACTCAGGCATTACCAATAAACTTAGCAAACTGAATATAAACCACTTTGTTGTAAAATGGGTTGCCAACTGGCTCACAAACCATCACACACTATCAAAGTGGATTACTCCACATCAACCAGCAGACCTGTCACCACCAGGGTGCCACAAGAGTCAGTGCTGGGTTCACTACTGTTTGATATATACTTCTCAGAAGTTCAGGCCAAAACTAAGGGGTGGTGGCTGGCCATGTTTGTGGATGACTGCTAACTGGCTGCAATTATTGAATCCCCAAATGATGTCAGTATACTTCAGGAGGGTCCTACACAGACCAACAACAGGTGTCTTAGTCATGGTCTCAAACTGACTACAAAGAAATGCATCATCATTCCCTTCAGTAAAAACAATGTCCCTTCACACTAGCAGATTAACAGCAATACTCTATATACCTATGAAATGGTAAGAGATCTGGGATCACAAGTAGACTGTGACCTTAACTTTGACCACCATGTGTCTACTGTAGTAAGGAAGGCTTTCTACGTACCACACTTGATTAGCAAAAGCATCACCTCTAGAGCAAAGGCGGTTATTACCACTCTATACTCGTCACTAATCAGGCCCATATTTGAGTCTAAAGCCCCTTTCTGCATGTACTGTAGAAAGCATCTGCAGCAATTGGGGAGACCTCAGTGGTTTGTAACTAAGAAGATCAAGGGACTCCAGCACGTGCCTCACACAGACCGACTAAAGTCCATGTTACTATACTCAGTACAGAGCAATCTCCAACCCAAACCTAATGAATATGCTGCACATCCAAAAATCAAATGGGACTAGAGCTACTCATTTCAGGGACCTACATATGGCCTGCAACTTGAATAGGACATGCTGGAGGAACAGATGTGTCTCCCAGCAACTGACACATTTGGAATAAGCTGCCAATTTATGTGAAGCAGAGCACCTCTATGACACTGTTCAAAAGCAACCTGGATGAGTGGACTGGGAACCGGAAATTCTTACCAGGGATAGTGCCCACAACCCTCCTAGACATGGGCAGTCATTACTAAATACAATGCTGGGTATTGACTAGAGTATCTACGGTATTACATTGGGATGAAACAGCTAGGCTTGAAATGACCTCCAGGTTGCTAGCCTAGTAACCTCCTATGATCCTATGGTATCATATGTGTATCATATGAGAGGTACATGTGGTAGCCAGTCAAATTGGTAAAAGTTGGTAGAGAAGGGGCAGTCAGGGTGGAGCTTCCATTTCATGAACATTGGCCAGGTGAATTATGTAGTTCTCCAGTTTCAGGGATGGATCCATTCTGCATGAAAGACAGTTTGGCACATTGGAAGCATGTACAGGAGCCCCATTGTGGCTCCCCATGTTGGCAGCCAACAGATGAATGGTGTCCACAACTCAATGACAGCCATGGGTAGTTGCGGCTTTCTGATGACCAAGGAGGATGGGGGTGCTTGGAACTACAGAAATCAGAGTGGCTGGCCTGGTGAGGCATCTCAGGGCTAGAACTTAGTGAGTGTAATCAGCCATGATTATGAGATTGGTCACATTAATGAGTGCTGGCTGCTGTGGCTGGGGTGACAGTGATGCAGTCATCAAACAAGGATATAACCTCCAGAATAGTATGTGCTAGCTGTATAAACCTGACATGTAACTAAATATTTTTCATCTGGACCCTTTCAAGTTCATATCCTGTATACCTACAGAGGCACTATGAAAGTCAATTGCTATATACATTATGGATTCATCTATGTAGGCAATACGGGATAACAATGACCTAAGCATGCATGTTTGCTACAAATCCCTATATGGCATGTCATTCTACAGATGCTGCAGGTTATCCTATAGTTAGTGCAGCTGTTGCACATCCTCACAGAGGTCATGCATCATCATACTCATCATCAGTACCATGGAGTGTGTATCACCATCTGTACATAAATCAATGACCTGCATATCTGCTTATAGATGTCAAGTTTGGACTCCAGGTTAGGAAATGACCTGGAGCATGGCAGCTATTGCCTCTAATATACCAATTCTCTGGAGTGAGTGCATGTCTATCGGAGGCAGTGCAACAGATAGATGCCATCCATGGTTGTGATTCTTGTGTACTCTGGGAGCAGCTCGCATGAATAGATCAGGCAGTGCTAAACACAGATGATGCAGGAAGTTTGGCATGTACCTCCACAGTCAACATAAATATGGAAGTTGTGCATGTGCCCTCTATTGGTAATATTGCTGACAGTACCACTGTTGTCATCTGACTGTGCCATGTGCACACTGCCATTATCATTAGCCACAGTGTGTGATGTCCTCTTTGCTGAACCCTCTACCAGTAGAACCTAAAAACCATAAAGATAACATGTCTGTTTTAATGCTAAAATACATGCATTACTCTCCCCACTCAGTGTCACACACATTGGTACATGATAATTATGAGAATAGTATATGGGCATACACATACCTTATGATGTTGAGTATCACAAGTGGCAGTCAATGTACATTGCACTGTCTTGAGAACCCCTCAAGATACACACGTTAGGGAACTTTACTTAAAAGGCATGCAGTTTCTGCCATCCATTGTTTTTATTTCACTGCATAAACCACATGTATCACAAATCTTTGATTTTAACATGCCATATAAAGACTGATTTTACAAATCAGATCTTGTCTCTACCCAAGTACATTTGTTACATACATATGCAAGTTTGATAACTTCCTGAAATGCTTTCAGACAAACAATAATTATGAAACTTAAACAGAACTTAAATAGTTCACTAAAGTTCAATAACTCACAGGTCTTTTCCATCTTATTTACAATGAATGTACAGGCTTTCCTTGCCTGCATCTCTGACCTTACTTCAGGTTATTTTCCTTTAGACTCCTTGGTCTCTATGATAACATAAAGGCCCTTGTTGGGTATTAGATTAGCACCTGTATAACTGTCTTAGACAGGCCCATGCCCAGTATCAGACTCCCAACTGTAGAGCACCTGTGGACCAGACTCCCAGCTGTGTCCTTCTGTAATCCCTCTGCATTGACAGATAAATGCCTGTACTGCTTGCTGCCAGCTCAGCTTCTCTTTTATAGAATAATAATTACTTTGGTTCCACCTACTGGCCATCTGCTTACATAAGAGAACTTCCTTCTCCCTCTGGACCCACCTATGAACATACTGAATGGCAGGTCCTCCACTGTATTGCAACCTGCAGAACAGATATTCATAGGGGTTCTGTTGAATATCTTCTTCTCACATATAGGTCATTCTACAACTTGAAACATACTATTTTAACACAGTCTTCTGCAGTTTGGTGAACTGATTCTTTATTATACTAAAATGAGCCTCATAGCACTGCTGTTATGCTAATGAGATAAAATGCTACCACACTGAAGCAGAGCTAGCATGCTTGTCCTTGCTCATCCCTCTGCTAATGGGACATCTGCAAACTGCTCATGAACAAAGCCTGTGAATCCCCTTGTATTATGATTGTGTACTAGAGATACTTTTCTCTAGTGTACCACTGTTAACCAACAATGGGTGTCCAAACATGCAGCCATATACTTGGGGCTACCTTATTGCTCCTGCTAAAGACTAATAAGAGTGGGCATGGCCTCTTCAGACACTGGATTCAGCAGAGCCCCTGCATAGTGCAACTAGGAAACAAAGACATTTACATCTGCTACATTGGGATTGTCAGTAGCATCTGCTGAGCCACTATTATGGCCCATCATATAAAGTGAATGCCTGTCACCAGATTGCTAGGGCAGTAAATAATGCCACTGACATCTCCCAGCCTAGCAAGCACTGAAGGCATTGCTATGGTGACTCGCTCCACCAGTGGGAGGCCGAAGTTAGAGACAGTGTGTCAAGCGTTTATAATATGGACTGTATATTTGATTAGTGTACCAAGCTTTTATAACATGGACTGCATATCTCATTAGTGTACCAAGCTTTTATAATGTGGACTGTATACCTGATTTTTCTCCCATTCTGTCTGTTTCCTTGCCTTCTTTTGGCAGAGTAGCAGTGTACTGAATTGGCCCTACTTTCTTATACATCACCAAATGATGTCAGTGAGAAGACAGAAAAAGTTTAACTGGGACATCTGCCTCATGAGAAATTGTAGACTGTCCAGGCAGCAAGGCAGACATACTATGTCTACAGCTGTACTGGACAATTGCAAATGCACTTGCAACATGTATGTCCACTAATGTGCTGCATTTATTCTCTTGATTTTTTTTCTCATCTTCTACAGGTTTAGCTGAGGTGCAGGTTGCAGAGCATCAGTGAGCAGCTGGGTCTGTGTCAGCTGATTTACCTGATACTAGATCACCAGACCTGTCTTTTAGCAGGGGGAAATAAAGCTCAGCCTGCTAAAAGTGACTTAGAGAGCTCAATAGTGGCCTTCATTGTCACTTCTCAGAAGGGAGGAAGGATTGGGAGGGAAGGAGAGGGGAAGGGTGGACTCTCATTTTATGAGAGTAGCTAGACAGGCTCCCCATTGGTCTTTTGGCATCAGGTGCTACAGCTGATTGTTTCCAAGGTGTACAGACAACTGGACTCCGGCACCTGGATAATGTTGAGCCTCTTAGTGTGACTGATAAGAGTCACGCAAGTGTCCTACTCTGATCATCAAGCCACCAAAGATAAAGCCTACCCATGATGTCAGCCATGGAGGTGAATGGTATTTAGAGGTGTTCACCCCAAAACCAGTCAGACAGTCCACCTGTATCCCAGCCTACCTCCCACCCTGGACATCCCCTTCCTTATGTCTCAGTCCCCATACCCTGTTGGTAGACAAACTTCCACATTGACAGCTGTCCTCCATCTGTATGCCTGTGCCCCCCTTTCTGTCCATATTGCTGCTGTCTGCCTCTTTCTCCATTTTATGTTTGCCTGTGCCTGAAACCTTCCCTACACTCTCCATCCTTCTATATAAGCTTCTTTTACTTCATCTGTTTATCATTCTTCTCATAAATATAAAATGGGTGCCTGTCCCACTAAACAATCTATGCCTTTCCTTCCCCACATCCTTTCTTTCTTTAAGGTATCCGCGAGTGTGTTTCTATGCGTGTTGTTCCCCGTTTCTGCCTTTACGATCTCCACCTTTCCTTCTCATTCATATAATAAGCTGGGCTGGCACGTTACAATGTTTGTAATGGTAAGCTATTTCTCTTTGGCCTGCTAACAGTGCCAAAGTTGTTGCTGTAAGGTGCTTTGTTGAGCACGTGAACACATAGAGCCTCATGCATGCCACCTTACTGTTCTTGTCAGGTTGGTCATGTGACTGCTCATAACCTGGACACATGCTACTGCTCTGGAATGCAAATGTTGCCAGTAGCACAACTGCTCAAACCAGTAACATGCACTTGGCTTCATTTTTCAAAGTAGAAGAGCTTTTTTTTCTTTGTTCCTCTAGATGAGGGGTGCATTGAACATAGTACTCTTTACCAAAAAGGAGAGCACTGCCAGATCAAAGAACAGCCTTTTTTCTTCTCTCTCTCTTTCTTTGTCTCCCTCTCTCTCCCCAACTTAGAGTTGAGGGGGGCACGAGATTGGGGAGTGAAACTGACACTAGATGAGCCAGCTATGGCTCTAATGCTACCTCCACGGTTCCAACTCAGGGAAAAGAGAAAGTAAAAAGAAGAAAAACTCACCTTTTTCCTTTACTTTGACTAACTCACCTGAGCTCAGAACCACTGCAAACTAATCTGTGCAATAATACTATAGGTAACACAATGAAATGTCGGCAATTCAAGATTTGATTAAACATATATGACCCATCAAGTAGAGAGAACGAGTTACAAGAACAAATTGTAGTGCTCCCCTGAAAAGTGCTATTAGGAAATACCATATATAATTATTTCATCTCTCACATCACTTATTTTACATGTCGGAATATTAACTGAGGGGTCTATATTTAACAATTGAATAACATTTTCATTGAAGGGCTAAACATTGAACCCTAGCCATCATGCATTCATTCAGCGAATGTTCATTTTTTCACAAGGGAAAGTAAATAGTTATCCAACACTTTCCCATCTCAAAAAAACACAGCATTTCAAACCTACCCAGGTGGGGGGGTTAAAATACAGCATTAAGATAAATAACAAAGAGATTTACCCGTCAGCCTTGAGTCAAAAGTAACACTTTAGGATGTGCAAAGTACTCCTTTTATTATAACCAGACAAATCACAACGTGAGATACTGCCCTTTACAAAACTTTAGATCAGTCTCAAAAGAAACAATAATAACACTACATATCTAACAGGGACTTCACCCCCCCCCCCCCCCAGCTATATATACCAACTCTGAGACCGCACCACAGTGAGGAAAAGAGCAGATGGGGAGTATTGGCCAACTAGTTACTTTCCCATATGCTGAAATGAACGTTTGATGGTCAGAGTTCGATGTTTAGCTGTTCATTGGAAATGTTATTCAACAGTTATACATAGACCCCAACTGAGACTCATGTACCAACAATACTATTTTTGATCCTACTAATTGCATCTGGTCAGCTATTAGAGATCTTAAGCGTGTACATATTATTGCAAAGAATATTCAGAAATAGATACCTCTCATAGGTAGATACTAGGTTAGCTTCCCTTGTGGGACATTTTCCCTTAAATCTCAGAACCAAACCTTGCACTTTGTGTCTGTAAGGGAAACATCTTAACCATTATACCAACTACACTTCACACAAGGCTGAATCACACTTTACTTTCCTAACATCATAGTAGTTACGCTTGTGACCTATTCATGTAAGACATCCCAGGCTCAGGTATTGTTCTACTGGGATGTGGCATCTTGTGCTCTCTTAGGAAACATACTAGTGATTGTATGAAATTAAAGGCAAAGATCGTAGGTCTCAGTGGGTAAACAGCACTATTAAAGCACAGCATTTCCAAACATGATTTCACAACTAGAAAATCCTCATGTTCCCAGTTGTGTGAACAATTACCCCTGGCTAAAAAGTGGTTACACCTGGACTGCAACCCATCTAATCATACAGCAAATTTTTTTTGCAGAAACTACCTAGTGTTGTCAAAAGATGGTTAAGCCAGCCTGCTACCAAACCCACAGAAAACCTGATGGCCTTAATGTAAAGGTACATCACTAAGGACCATGAATAACCCATACACGGTGATATAAAACCAAGACATCTGTGTTTCAGTTGTTATAAATCTAGTGAAAACTGACTCTTGTATAGAAAAATTCCCTCTGCAAGAGAGGCCTATGAATTTGCAATGAAAATAAAACAGATTAGGTTCCTAAGTACATACTAAACTACTGATCTTTGAGGATCTTCCGAAGCCTAGCCTTACATTCCCATGAAGTTTTTAGCCCTTCTATTTTAAATAAGAAGAGCAGAACGTTTACATGTTGCCTCTATCCAGGAGGGACTAAGGTGCTAAATGAAAGACTGCTTTTTTATAATACAGCGCATAAAGTATAGACCTGAAAATTAGTTTGTACTGCTGAGTGTGGTATTACGCAAAATACTTTATATAAAGAGTTAATGCAAAAATGTGAGACTTTTGTAAAGAGGACTGTACAGGTGCTACTAGACACTGGCACCATGGTGACTCCAGTCAAAAGTGAGCTAATTGGCATGGACCTGCTCAATTGCAGATATAGTATGCATGTAATATATGCGCATGGGGAGAGAAAAAGTTGCCCTTGTGAAATAAATATGTAGCTCAAAATTTGGAAGGCTTGTGCACTGCACAGACGTAGTACCCTAGATGTTACATGAAATGATAATTAAAATGATTGGCATTACCTTAAGGCATGCTATTCCAGGTGTTCACAGATTTAGATGGCTCAGTAAGGAATGGCATGTGAAGAAGATGTTTCCCTTTTTTCTTCCTTCACTAAGCACCTCTGAAAAGAAATGACCTTCAGTATTGGACTAGTCTCCTTGAAGAAGGACTTGTACTCTTCCATGATAAAAAGATGAAAGATGGACAGACTGCTCTGACTGATATCTCTGTCAAGCTGTCTACCTTTAAGGTTGCTCAAAAGAGCCTACACTTGGAGATACCTCAGATATTTAACAGAAATATATGGGAGTGTTAAGAAAAGTGCAGAGCATTACAAGTTCTCAATAGTTTAAGTTAAGTTCAGTTTTCAGTATTTTAACAGGTCAGCAATTTACTGTACAGGGTGACAACAAGAAACAAACTGGCTCTGAAAGATCTTCTGTTACCCAACCATACATCAACTTAGTATTTTATTTTATTGAAGCCAGTACTCAGCAATGAGTTGGTTAGGCATTTCCTATAAATAAAGATGAAAGAAGGTATACTAATTAATTTCGTATGGCTAGGTGTCTCTGTCCAAAGAGACAGGTGGTGTGTATCATACCAAACATGTTAGTGTTCTTCTCCACAAAAACCTAACTATGCCCTATTAGTGGTGTCAACAACAGAAATCCTAGCTGAAAGAATAATTGTGGCGCATAGTGCTACAGTTCTCTGTGTTCTGTGCAAGAGGCCACCTTATGCAGGGATTTAAAGTTACTGAAATAAGGCAAATGTTTTTCAGTGTCTGTGGGAAACCGTCGCCATCAAAGGACTGAAGTATTTTCAAGTCATCTTCCACTAATATCACCCATTAGTTACAGCAAGAACATTGACACTTCTGATGTGGAGGTCTTTAGTTCTCCAAGTAAGCCTGTTAGACAAAATGTTTGCATTGGGCATAATTAATTCATCTCTAAAACAGAATTTCATTTTCACCAAAGTGTCTAAAATTAATTTGTTATCAGGGCAATGACAGATGTATGCAGGATGACACAGATGATCATCGCTCTCATGCTAGGTTTCTTATACATCAGTTATATTATGACTTTTAAGAAGGCCTCATCCTTTATGCATCATGCTAACAGTTATGCTTCTAAATAATCAGGTTGGGCAGGTATTGGGAAATGCACAGGAATCATAGAGTAAACTTATAATATTGGTGGGAGGTATACCTTGACCTAACTAAATGTATGTTAAAATGTGACAAAAAGGGCAGAAGTAATTGCCCAAGCTAAGATTCTGAATGTTGTTGTTGTTGTTGTTGTGTCTTTCGCCTTTGCCCGGTTAGGGGGTCGCCACAGCGAAACTCCAATCCGCTAATGATTGGCAGTAGATTTTTACATGCCGAGTTGCCAGCCCTGACGCACAACCTTCAACGAAGGTACGCCCATTCATGCATGTCTCCACACACAAGACGCTCTAGCTGAGAATCGAACAGGACAACGTCTTACTGTGAGGCGACAACACTACCGCAGCACCACCACCGCAGTCTATGATTTAGAAATACTGAAATTCGGTATTTCAGTATTTCGAAATTATAAAGTGAATATATATATATATATATATATATATATATATATATATATATATATATATATATATATCAGCTATCTTATTACAATACTTCTCAAATAAGTAACATATATGATCATTATTTTCTTTGCCTACATACATCTGATGATTTTTTGTGTGCTTTAAACAATGTAGATGGTAACAAATATGTTGTGGCTGTCTTTTATTTCTTCTTTACTGTTTCTGGTGTGGTATTTTACTTGTGTTCATTACATTTGCTTATGCAATGTATTGGTTGTCTTGAGATTTTGGTGCCCTATGCAATGTAAATTGTACAAATATTGGTGTTACAGGAATACTAGAGATAAAGCTATGATATAAATCTTAAAAACACACTTCACTAGTATATGTGGAAACAACTGCTATAAATCACCAGGATAGATATAAGGAACTGATACCCATGCTGTCATACTAAAATGGCGCTGAAGCACATGATACAGCTATGCAGCAGGTGTAAATATGTAAATAAATAGTGCTAGAGTCCTTGTATATATTGCAGGAATTTGTATAAATAACATTCACGTAGAAATACAATTATAGTAGTCATCGAACTAGTATTCTTGTAAAAAAAATCAGTGATTTCTGTAAAAAAAACATTGACAAAGTACACCTACATTAGTTACTGGACTGTAAATGTTGGCTATAAGGTAACCGGAATGTAAATGTTGGTCTAAAATGTAACCTGGAAGGTAATCGGTTTGTAAATGTTGCTTTGAAAAGTTGTTACTGCTTCTTAACTGGTTCATGGCTGAAAGCAGTCTTTGGACCAGTACACTTAACCAGTCAATAAAAGTTGAATCATATTATTATCCAAATTCTCAAATGACACTGATGCTTAACTCTGTATGCATGTATACATTTGACATAGCTCAGTATATTGATATCTGCTTCACCAGGTCTCATGGTGTTCAGTCTACATAGATGTCATGCTAATCTGACCCACATACTGGAAAGATTGCTTCCCTCTGGTGTGGGTCATGTTTCAAAGGGTCTTAGGACCATCACTTTTCTCTCTCACTTGATTAAGAAACTTACACACAGGCACGCACACACAGACATATAAATAAAACTTTTTCTATGTTGCATATGATTTTGTAACATCTTCTTGTAGTTACTATAATACAGTTTACATATAATACATACTCTGCCACTTTTTTTAAAGTGAAATGCAAATTGAATTCATTACTGTATTTTGTCTTGCTTTATATACATATTTAGACTGTAGCCTTTCAGTGCAGGGCTTCACTGTAAACAAAAAACAGCTCAGATGGACATTTCCAGTCAGCAAACACTAAATAAGCAAATAACCACGTTACTTAATTTATTAATTGTAGATAATCACAAATGTATGCTTGCACCAAATGCGACTCCCTAATGAAAGTCCCAGGATAGGCTGATCTCTTTCACCCTATCAGTCTATAATGAGATTCTCTTCAGAGAGCCGCATGATAGGCTAACAAAACAAATGAGATCAGTCTGTCATAGGACTTTCTTTAGGAAGCCACATGATAGGCTGATCTCCTTTGATGACAGAGAACAAGGCATTGCTAGATGCTTCACTTCTGGCATGTTGCTTTATTGTAGCTATCTTTCTCTCTTGTAAGTTATAGTTTAGCTTATGGCCCACAGGTAAGGCTATGTCACCATAGTCAAAAGAATGAAGACACATCAGTTCCACCCAGGTTTCTGGACTAGGTATTAATACTGCTTTTTTTCAGTCACCAACCACTGAAATTATGCAAATAGTCCTTTAGGATTTTCCTCCTTCTGCAAAGAAAGGGAAAATATTGCCTCATCAGCAGGTTTATTATATAATCTCCAAAAAAAAAATGCATGGTACTCCAAAGTTGGTGTATGAAGAAATCAAAATCAAATAAACTTCAGTTTTCCTTTTGTGGATTAAACTTAATTTATTGGAGGTATGGTAAAATATAGAACCACTTTGGGCAACAGCCTTCCTCAGATATATAACTGTTGCCAAAACTTGTTCTGTCTCTGTTGTCCAGTTTACCTAATATATGTATTCATTTTAAGGAATTTTTTTATTTTATTTATTTTATTTTTTTTGTAGCTATTCCAATTTTATAATCTACCAAGCTCTAAAAGATAGGAGTAAAATACAGGAACTAAATTATTTTCTATTGTTTTACAGAAGAAGGAAATTATCTTAGAATACAAGAACTAAATTTGTTTCTACTGTTTTATGGAAGAAGGAAAATGATCTTAGGTTTCTTAAGAATGGTAGCCAGCTTTTTTTTGCATCATTTCCTGAATCTCCAGATGTTTGACATCAATCCTTCCCTGTCTAGGTCCTATTACTTCATTCCTTCCTCAAGGTTTAGGATAAATGTGTGTTTAAATCATTCATCTCATATTATCTATTCTGAGGTCACTCCATTCTCTATTAATCTGGGTCCAGGGCATCATTTTATGGGTCCAGGGCACCATTTTATGTGCCAATAACAGATGGCCGATGCATTTATCCATTAAGGCGGGTGAGCAGGAATGAAAACGATGTGTTCCAAGAGAGTTTTATCCAGGCTACCTATGTTATTCTAGTTTTATTTTTTTGCTATCATCCCTACTTGTTTCATCACCCTTCATTCAGGAAGTGTAATGATACCGTTGTGACCCAAATGCATAAGATTTACATTTCTGATCTTCACTGGGGTGGTAATCAGGCAGAAAAAAATAACACTTCTGCAAGAGAAGGCGAACTAATGAGTATCATTCAGTTCTCCTCCCAACTGTCAGTACCCAGTGAGATACAGTTACTAATGCCACACAGGATCTTTCATTGTGCACTGGCTATTAAGGTGTGCTAGACTGCTCAGTCCCATTTATTTCTTCCCTATATATATCATCATTTATTATTTCTATGAATACACTCTAAGATACCTATTATATTTCTAAAATTAGTATCATAGGGTTGAGAATATAGCCCTACCCAACCCACAGCAACAGAATCATTTAATTGAAGTAATTCAAACTTCTTCACAACTATCCATTGATAACAAAACTTTTTAACCTTTCAATTGCTTTGTAAATATCAATCTTACTGTAAACAGGTGTCTATATCCTTTCATAATTCTTCCTTAACTATCCCTCTACCAAATTCCACTACTGAATCCCTATGCACACAAACCACATTCTCCATTCTATTATTTACATATTTTGTCTACTGCTGTAATCATGGTCTTCTAGCTTCTTTCTATACTTCTTATTTACCTTACTACGCTCATCTCCAGTGGTAGTTCTTCCTTACTACGCTCATCTCCAGTGGTAGTTCTTCCTTACTACGCTCATCTCTAGTGTTAGTTCTTCCACATATTTACTACTTAGACAGACTACTGCCCAATTTATGCTTGCACAGTTTTTGACCAAAGTGCCTGTTTCATTTCTTGAAATTGAGATCTTTAAAAAAGGGTAGGAGCAAACTACACAGTAAAAACATGGGGATTGTGGGAACAATACATACAGGGGAGGAATGAGGTTTAAGAGAAGGCAGAACTTAAATGAGCTATGTAATGTTTGACTGCGAATGATTGGGTACAGTATAAGATGTGACGTGCAATGTTTGCAACTGGGAGTGTGTCAGTATGGTTTGTGATGTAAAATGTTTCCAACTAGTTTCATGTCGGTTTGGTTCATTTTCATTTATATAAATGTATGATTGCTTATGTCATAACTGATGGTTTAATAAAGATGTTTCTTGTTTAAAAAAGGAGCAGGGATTGAATAATTTATGTAATGCTGCTTAGGTTATATGATATATAGCAATATATGTGAAGTATAATGTTTGTTAATGTCAATTTAATACAGTTTGATTACTTCTGTATAAATGTAAATTTGCCTGTCACAACTGATAATTCAATAAAGGGGTTTTAAAAAAGTGCCTGTTTAATTTCTCCATTTTTAGTTTTTAATTTTCAAACTTTGTGAACTGCTCCATAATAACTATACTGTTATATAAGAGTTTGTATTAATCCTGTACTGTTTTAATCACTGTTATTTTTAAGGAGCTTTTCTGTCCTGGGGACTTTGTGACCCACTAGATTTCCCAGTAAACAAATGCAAAAATAAATAAATAATTAAACAAATAATGTAAAAATTAAGAAACTAATTGATTAATTAAACAAGTATGGTCATAGTTTCATAGTTTTCTAGCATTGCATGTGGGCCAAAAGGCCAATCAAAATGCAGACTCGGGATTCATCCATGTATCCAGTGATCTTTATGACATAAATACTGTATAATATTGTATTATAAATAAAGGGCATTTATTCCATAGACATATCACAGTCCGTGAAATTAACTTTATTCTTAAGATAGTATTACATTTTTCAATTCTAAATGTAAAAAACACATTACTGGCCTTACATATGAGACAAATAATCTTATTAAAACTACTCTGTCAAACGTAATAACATTTTTAAATATTAATCCCACAATTCTCACAGCTTTGTCTTTGATTGCTTGGACATTGATATTAAAGTTAAAATTGATGCATTTCATGATGCCTAAATCCATGTATTGTTTTAATTATTTTAAATTGTAAAATAAATTAAATACTTATGTTGATCATTGGCAAATGTTTACTAAAGAGTAACACTCCAGATTTATCTTGATTAAAGCGCAAGTCATGCTTGTTCAGCCAGGTGTGTATTATGCTATTTTTAATATCATTAGCTTTGATTACATATACCCTAGTTTAATATTATCTACATAGCTCATAATCCAGAAGGTGCTGGAATGTGGAAATAAAGAAAATACCATATTAAACAAAATAGGACCCAACACAGATCCCTGATGGTCACCAACCCTTACCTTTTCCCAGTCTGAAAAGTAATTTTTGATCATCACGTTCTTTTACCTGTCTTGCAGCCAATTACAGACCTACTCAGTTAAATACTGATTATAAGAAACCTGCTTCATTTTAACAACAACATGCTGCAGTATATCATTAAAAGCTTTTGACAAATCCAGGTATACAACTGTACTTCAATTCCTAGATCTAGGGTCTTACTAAAAGAATTATAGAATTCCACTAAATTGGTAAAAGTGTATCTGTTTTTAGTGAATGGATATTAATACAAATTATTTGTGGGGCCTAAAGGTCCTCCATTCAAAACAGCCAAGTGCCTCTTCTCAAAACACTTTCTCATAAGTAAAGTGAAACTAATAGGCCAATAATTCTCTGTTCTATCAATCCCACCATTTTATAGGTAGGCAACACATTAGCCAATCTCCAACATGGAGCGACAATACTGGAGTTAATACAAGATTAAACAAGTCAGTAATACTATCCAGTAAGTGACTTGAAAACCTTGTCCAAAAAAATGCCTGGTATGTTAATCAAGTTTAGGGTTGCAATAACGTTTTATTCTGCTTAATGACTTGTCTTCTATATCAGAAGTAAAGACAGGTGTGATTTATCCTTTTCTACTAGCTCATGACAAACTCTGTTACTGCTGGTTTTAGCAACATATGCATCAAAGATGTTTGCCAATATTACTCCTCCTTTTACAATCTGTCCCCTGCGAACTATAAGATATATAAATTCTATATGGACCAGTCAATTGAAAGGATTATTTGCACATGGTAAAGTATGTCTTTCTCTGAGGATTTACATTCTCATAGTCAATTATAATTAAGAAGGGCATACAAGGGGTATGCTGCCTGCTTGGAGAATCTAAGAGATGAACCTCTTTACAGAAAACATTATCCAGAAGCTGCACTCACATTAATGGCTGCAGTCAAATGGGCTTCACTGAAATAATTGTTAATTAGCTATATTGTATTTCTTAACTCATTCAAGCCTAAAACACATTTTTGTATTCCTCCACTTAACATCCACAACTCCATACAGCATCCAGATATTTTTTGGGCCTATCTTCCTTAACAAAGTGAGTCACCAATTAATATAGCTAGTACTAGAAAGCACAAGGTATAATTAACAAAATTATACTAAGATTGTTAATCTCAGGTGTTTTGCAGTGAAGAAATTAACTACTGATTTCTACTTATTAGTCATATTATCATATTTGCATTCATATTTTTATAACTAAGAGACCTGTATGTTATTG